>NC_084613.1:76492016-76562016 GCF_033978795.1 Nerophis ophidion
GTGAAAAAATTGAAGCGTGTGGGGGCCGTTTTGATATTTTTCATTTTCCTAATCAATACTATATATATATATATATATATATATATATATATATATATATATACGGATAAACCACAGAAACCTTGACTATATATATATATTAGTCAAGGTTTCTGTGGTTTATCCGTATATACATAAAAAAAAAATATATATATACATATATATATATATATATATATATATATATATACACAGTATATAGTATTATTTGAATGACTCTTACCATAATATGTTACGTTAACACTATATATATATATATATATATATATATATATATATATATATATATATATATATATATATATTGTCAAGGTTTCTGTGGTTTATCCGTTATACAGTGCTCAATACCGGGGTAGAGCGAAATATACGTTAGGTCAGGAAAAAACACAGAGGGTGTATCATCCCTGCAAGCCTGTTTCGCAGGTTTCCCTGCTCGGGGAAGGGTCTCAGTCATAAAAATACTAAAAACAAGTCATACATATTTATTTTTTCTAAGGCTTAAATTTCAAGATCAACTTCAGATTGCTATAACGTATTTTTCATGTTTTATGCCCTTTTTGTAATATAAAACCGTTTTTTTTTAATGGCCAAAACACAATATATTGAATGTTTACCCCCCCAAAAAAATTACCAAAGTGTAATATTTGATGTAAAGTCATTGGAGCCTTAAAAAGGTATTTAATTCATAACGTCTATGATTTTGTTTCATTATCATTTTTCAAGCGATCAGTTTAAAAACGAATCCCATCTACATTTTCAGGGATCCAAAAGGGCTCCGCTCGTAAAAGTGTAAAAATAAGTAATGCATATATGCCGTATTTTTCGGAGTATAAGTCGCACCTGCCGAAAATGCATAATAAAGAAGGAAAAAAAAAAACATATATAAGTTCCATTTTTTTAAGGAAATTTATTTGATAAAACCCAACACCAAGAACAGACATTTGAAAGACAATTAAAAATAAATAAAGAATAGTGAACAACAGACTGAATAAGTGTACGTTATATGACACATAAATAACCAACTGAGAAGGTGCCTGGTATGTTAACGTAACATATTATGGTAAGAGTCATTCAAATAACTATAACATATAGAATATGCTATATGTTTACCAAACAATCTGTCACTCCTAATTGCTAAATCCCATGAAATCTTATACGTCTAGTCTCTTAAATGAATGAGCTAAATAATATTATTTGATATTTTACGGTAATGTGTTAATAATTTCACACATAAGTCGCTCCTGAGTATAAGTCGCACCCCCGGTCAAACTAGGAAAAAAACTGCGACTTATAGTCCGAAAAGTACAATATATATATATATATATACATATGTATATATGTCTGGGAAAAATAACAAGACTACTTCATCTTTACAGAACTGTTTCATGAGGGGTTCCCTCAATCGTTATGGGAATGTTCTTCGTGGAGTAGTCGATGCTGAAATTTTCCATTTCGGATCGTCGTACAGTGATTAACAAATGTCAATTTGGAGCGAAAATGTCTTAATTAGATTATCCAGAGAATAGGGCTTGATACCGTGGTAGAGCGCAATATGTAGGTGTGGGAAAAATCACCAGACTACTTTATCTTTACAGAACTGTTTCATGAGAGGCTCCCTCAATATTATATGTATATATATAATTACACAGAAATATATCTATATATATTTTTTTTTTTCATGCTTACATCATAAGATCAAGTTCAGATTTATCCGTCGATAATAAGTTTTTATTTTTTTCATGATTTAAAAATTTTTTTTTTATTAAATACAAATTTCAATGTCCTTTTTGGACTAGAAAACTTGTTTTTATATGGCAAACACACACAACTTTGCATTTGGGACACCCCTGGTTTAAAGCAGTGGTCCCCAACCACCGGTTGGTACCGGGCCGCAGAAATCTTTTTTATTAATTTTTATTAAAAAAATAAAAAATAGAAAATAAAATAAAATTATTTATTTTATTATTTTAATTAAATGAACATAAAAACCACAATTTACACTTACAATTAGTGCACCAACCACCAAAACCTCCCCTTTTCATGACAAAAACGTCCCTTTTTCATAACAAGAAAAAAAATAAATAATAAAATTACCCCCCCGGGCCGCGGGACAAATTATTAAGCGTTGACCGGTCCGCGGATACAAAAAGGTTGGGGACCACTGCTTTAAAGGTTTGAACTGGAGGTGCTTAGTCATTTAGTTCTGTTGAATCTCAGATCCTTGTCAACTTAAAAACTGACAACGACCCTTTGGTTGCCATTTTATTTGTGTAATGAAAGTGCAGAGAAGGGTGAGGGACGAGGGAAATTTGGTCTTACCTTTGAAGTATGTCACCAGAAACCAAATGTAAGTGATCTAAAGAAGGTCCTCTTTAGTGTAAACAAAGCAAGCTGCTCTCATAAAAGCAATTAGTGGGAAGTGGTTATGAAATCCTGTCTCTTTGCACGAATGTAGCTTTCTGCTATTTCCGTAACCTCCGTGCCATCTGCTGCTTCCGTCAGAGACATCATGATTCCTGGTAATCGAATGCTGATGGTCCTTTTCATATGCCAAGTCCTGCTGGGAGAGAGCAACCATGCTAGTCTGATACCTGAAGAAGGGAAAAAGAAAGTTCCGGGCCTGCAGGGTCGCACGGACGCTCAGAGCCATGAACTGCTGCGGGACTTCGAGGCCACCCTGCTGCACATGTTCGGCCTCAAAAGGCGGCCGAGGCCCAGCCGCTCGGCCGCCGTGCCTCGCTACCTGCTCGATCTCTACCGGCTACAGTCCGGGGAGGTGGAGGAGACGGGGGCCGCCGATATCGCTTTCGAGTACCCGGAAAGGTCGGCCAGCCGGGCCAACACTGTGAGGGGCTTCCACCATGAGGGTAAGCAGGAAAAAAAAACTGATGTGTACTTGGAAGTTGTGATTTCATCAGTCTGCAGAGTATTAAAACATCTCCCCAAACACGATTAGACGACAGCTCCACCCTTATTACTACAACCAAAGATTTTTAAGGATGTGGTCACCAAACGCTGCCTGACGAGCTGTGAAAATCTGCAAGAAAAACTCTCAAGAGCCTCGTTGGACTGAAGTGTTTGGTTAGCAGCTTAAGGAGAAGCATACCTTCATATTACCGCCTTCTAACCACACCCTGCAGCGAGCAGCTCGAGGGGAGAAAAAAACAAAACTGGACTGCCTCACAGACGGTCTCTTTTTTTTTTTCGAAAAGGACCTTCCTCAACGTGCAATTATCTTTAATGGTACTCTGCCGCGTTCTAAATAAAGACGCTTAAACGGCTAACAATGTGGGTGCTGAGAGCAGACGTTGGAGCTCTCCGGCGGGATGGAAAAAACAGTCTCATAGGGGCCCGGCTGCGACGCAGGGGACGGGACGTCGTTGTGGCGACCCGGGCGGAGGTTTTGATTCATGTCGGAGAAACCTGCGGGTTGACTGATCCGCTGGAGGTGAATTGAGGTTGGAAAGCCTTCGACGGGTGAAGGGTAAAAAGATCAAGTCCGAGGGGGAAACGAGTCAGATGAACTTGGGAACCTTTAAAGGCCTGTTGAAGAGAGATTTTCTTATTTAAACGGGGATAGCAGGTCCATTCTATGTGTCATACTTGATCATTTCGCGATATTGCCATATTTTTGCTGAAAGGATTTATTAGAGAACATAGACGATAAAGTTTGCAACTTTTGGTCGCTAATAAAAAAGCCTTGCCTGTACCGGAAGTAGCAGACGATGTGCGCGTGACGTCACCGGTGTGAGGGCTCCTCACATTGTTTATAATAATGGCCACCAGCAGCGAGAACGATTCAGACCGAGAAAGCGACGATTTCCCCATTAATTTGAGCAAGGATGAAAGATTCGTGGATGAGGAAAGTCAGAGTGAATCACAAAAAAAAAAAAAGAAAAGTTGACGGTTCCACCGAAAGTTCGCAACTTTTGGTCGCTAAGTAAAAAGCTTTGCCTGTACCGGGAGTAGTAAACGATGTGCGCTTGACGTCACCTGTGTGAGGGCTCCTCACATCCTCACGTTGTTTATAATGTGAGCCACCAGCAGTAAGAGCAATTCGGACCGAGAAAGCGACGATTTCCCCATTAATTTGAGCGAGGATGAAAGATTCGTGGTTGAGGAAAGTTAGAGTGAATCACTAAAAAAAAAAGAAGAAAAGAAAAGGTGACGACTCCACCAAAAGTTCGCAACTTTTGGTCGCTAATAAAAAAGCCCTGCCTGTACCGGAAGTAGTAGACGATGTGCGCGTGACGTCACCGGTGTGAGGGCTTCTCACATCCTCACATTGTTTATAATGTGAGCCACCAGCAGCAAGAGCAATTCGGACCGAGAAAGCGACGATTTCCCCATTAATTTGAGCGAGGATGGAATATTCGTGGATGAGGAAAGTTAGAGTGAAGCACAAAAAAAAAAAGTGACGGCTCCACCAAAAGTTCGCAACTTTTGGTCGCTAATAAAAAAGCCTTGCCTGTACCGGAATTAGCAGACGATGTGCGCGTGACGTCACCGTTGTGAGGGCTCCTCACATCCTCACATTGTTTATAATGTGAGCCACCAGCAGCAAGAGCAATTAAGACCGAGAAAGCGACGATTTCCCCATTAATTTGAGCGAGGATAAAAGATTCGTGGATGGAGAAAGTTAGAGTGAATCACAAAAAAAAAAAAGAAAAGGTGACGGCTCCACCAAAAGTTCGCAACTTTTGGTCGCTAATAAAAAAGCCTTGCCTGTACCGGAAGTAGCAGACGATGTGCGCGTGACGTCACTGGTTGTGGAGCTCCTCACATTGTTTATAATCATGGCCGCCAGCAGCAAGAGCAATTCGGACCGAGAAAGCGACGATTTCCCCATTAATTTGAGCGAGGATGAAAGATTTGTGGATGAGGAAAGTTAGAGTGAATCACTAAAAAAAATTTTAAAAAAAAGAAAACAAAAAAATGGTGACGGCTCCACCAAAAGTTCGCAACTTTTGGTCGCTAATAAAAAAGCCTTGCCTGTACCGAGAGTAGCCGATGGATGTGCGCGTAACGTCACTGGTTGTGGAGCTCCTCACATCCGCACATTGTATACAATCATGGCCGCCAGCAGCAAGAGTTACTCGGACCGAGAAAGCGACAATTTCCCCATTAATTTGAGCGAGGATGAAAGATTTGTGGATGGGGATAGTGAGAGTGAAGGACTAGAAGGAAAAAAAAAAAGACGAGGGCAGTGGTAGCGATTCAATGTTATTTGACACATTTACTAGGATAATTCTGGAAAATCCTTTATCTGCTCATTGTGTTAATAGTATTTTAGTGAGATTATACCTGAAAGTCGGATGGCTGCGGTGAACACCAGTGTCTCTGAGAGAAGCCGAGGACCCAATATCACAGCTGCCTTTTCGAGCTGCAGGATGAAGTCGCGTAATCCACTCAAGAGCCGACTTAATATCACAATTTTCCCATCCAAAAACTTGCTGTTTGACGTGGATAAACATGGTCGCTTGACCGCTCTGTATTAAAGCTTCACAACAAACAAAGAAACACCGGCTGTGTTTCGGTGCTAAAGGCAGCTGCAATCCACCGCTTTCCACCAACAGCATTCTTCTTTGACGTCTCCATTATTAATTGAACAAATTGCAAAACATTCAGGAACACAGATGTTCAAAATACTGTATAATTACGCGATGAAAAGACGACTTATGTCCCCTCCAACCAATAACGTCACAAACACGCGTCATCATTCCGCGACATTTTCAACAGGAAACTCCGCGGGAAATTTAAAATTGCAATTTAGTAAACTAAAAAGACCGTATTGGCATGTGTTCCAATGTTAATATTTCATCATTGATATATAAACTATCAGACTGCGTGTTGGTAGTAGTGGGTTTCAGTAGGCCTTTAAATCAGGCCTATTCAACTTTTTCAGTTGGCCCAAATAGGCTTGATGAAACCATTCAAACTAGGGTTGCTCATGCATGCAGTACTCCCGCCACCCCGCAGGGGGCAACAGGCATATGTGTCACAATGAAGCAGCAATGGGGTGAGTAGAAGAAGACTACTCATTCAAACCAAAAACGGCACTATCGACCCTAGGAAAATCAAAATAAATTGCAAAAATCTGACTTTTAACAGTAACAAGACAACAAAGTATTAATGTTCTATCCCGAGCTGGTGCTCAAGCCATCACGCACTGTTTGAGACAAGCAACAACGGCAGAAATTCGCACGCCTAAGTTTAATCACGAAAATTTGTAACATTTTTGTAAGTTTATATTGTGCATAAAGATAATTAGTTTTGTATTGATATTGCTGACTTCGTGACGTTTTTCGTATTGGTGGTCATGATGTTTTTGTCCCAGTTACTCTGGAGATCAAAGCTCATTTAATATATGTAGTGTTAAATATATATGTATATATATATATATATATATATATATATATATATATATATATATATGTACTGCAATAAGGTGGTGACTTGTCCAGTGTGTAACCCGCCTTCCGCCCGATTGTAGCTGAAGTAGGCACCAGCACCCCCCGAGACCCCAAAGGGAATAAGCGGTAGAAAATGGATAGATGGTGGAGTGTTAAATTTGACCAGTAAAGGGCAGTAACGCTACTACACCCTAGGTTTAATTGTGTTGAGCCATTCATTGTGTGCAATGTTTGCTGTGAATGTTTGTTTATTTCTTCATGTGTAAACATCTGTCTTTTATGGATTAACACTAAACCTTCTATTTTATTTATGTAGAATACACAATGGACGTTATTTGTGCAAAATGCAAAATGGGACATTTATGTAAAATTCACAATGGACATTATTAATGTAGAACAGTGGTCCCCAACCACCGGGCCGCAGAATAATTTTTTATTCATTCTTTTATTTTTATTAAATCAACATAAAAAACACAATATACACTTACAATTAGTGCACCAACCACAAAAACATCCCTTTTTCATTACAAAACGTGCATTTTTCATGACAAAGAAAAAAACATAAATAAATGAAAAAAATAAAAGGATTCCCCACCCGGGCCGCGGGACAAATTATTAAGCGTTGACCGGTCCGCGGATACAAAAAGGTTGGGGACCACTCATGTAGAATACACAATGGACATTTCTGTAAAATACATAATGGACATACCGTATTTCCTTGAACTGCCGCCGGGGCGCTAATTAATTTAAAACCTCTTCTCACTCCTGCGCTTACCAAAGGCATGCGGTAAAAGTAAGCATGCGCTAATTATTTTAAAACCTCTTCTCACTCCGGCACTTACCAAAGACATGCAGTAAAAAATTGAGTGTGATGTAAGCTTGTACCTTGAATCCTACTGAATAGCTCTTAATCTTCTTCCCTTTATGCGATTTCAAATTACCGGTATTGAAATCCGCCTCCTCCATTTTGAAAATGATGACAGGGGAAGTGACACTCGTGACGTCACGTGTTTGACCAGGCGGTAATACTAAGCATGCGCTAATTATTTTAGGAAGCGAGTTTGACCCGGCAGTAATTCAAGGCAGGCACATACGGCAATTCAAGGAAATACGGTATTTGTGTAAAATACACAATAGATGTTTTACTTTTGTAATGTTATTTTATGTTTATATTTTAAGTCTTAGGGTCGGAATCAGAAAAGCTTTTAATGCCATTGTTTGGGAACGGGTTCACAAACTAGGAACTTTACATGGCGCAATCGTGCAACATAAAATACGTACACGTACAACACAGAATAGAATAACATGAGCTGTAACTAAGCTATTAGATCTTGTTAGTAAGCTAAATGAAGGAACGAGTGTAAAGAAAGGAAAGGAGCAAGGAAAATAATTCAAAAGAAGAAACATCCATTCTCAAGAAAATATCTGTAGCTTTTGTATCTTCATGCTGTTAACTATCTGTCCAGTTGCACACGCCAGAAACGAGTAGCAAGGGTAGAAAATAAATGTATTGACAATGTCGAGTAAAAGTAAATGAGTTTATTTTGTAACTAAGTAAACACATTCTCAAAGAAATAATACTTGTGTCGGCACTTTATGACAAAACATCCAAATTTAAAATGTTCAATATCCGGCCCCTGAGCCCTTCGGCGATTGAAATTGTGGCCCTCTTCATTATGTAGTTCAATAACTCTGATTTAAATCTTTAGGTGCACTGAACTACCACAGCACACACACAAAAAAGTATATTTTACATTAGTTTATAAGGTAAACTTGACTTAAAATGTAACATTAAACACGTTTCCTGCAGTTGCAACCAGTATTACTTGATCTAGTCATTCATCATTTATCTACTTATCAAAAGAATATCAAATATACATTTGTGTCACAAATATTAATGGATAAAACATCAGCTATTTTTCATACAAATGTCATTTTTGTATCCCCACATTTTGCTAATCCTTTTTTTCATTATCCGATAAACAAATAGTAATATTTGTTGTCTTTCCAGATGAAATAAAAAATAATAAAAAATATATATATATTTTGTATCTCTAATGTTCCTTTTAGTTCTCACATTTATATTAATTGGTTTTATGATACAAAGAAAAAAAAAAATCCAATTTATATCCGTCATTGAACAGCACATTTTATTTGTTTCCATTAAAACTAAAATAGAATGAACATTTGTTGAAGATATGTTCGAATACAAACTAGGGTTGCACGATAAATTATCCATATGAAAAATTATGACCGATAAATCCCATAACATTAAAACATGATCTGATACTAAAAATGTCAATTTTCTATCTCCGCATTTCACTAATCCTTTTTTTCAGTACCAGACAAATGAATACAAGTCACATTTGGTATTTTTAAGATAAAATAAACGTACATTTTTGTATCTTCTAACACAGTGGTTCTCAAATGGGGGTCGCATACCCCTGGGAGTACTTGAAGGTATGCCAAGGGGTACGTGAGATTTTTTTTAAATATTCTAAAAATAGCAACAATTCAAAAATCCTTTGTAAATATATTTATTGAATAATAATTCAACAAAATATAAATGTAAGTTCATAAACTGTGAAAAGAAATGCAACAATGCAATATTCAGTGTTGACAGCTCGATTTTTTGTGGACATGTTCCATAAATATTGATGTTAAAGATTTCTTTTTTTGTGAAGAAATGTTTAGAATTAAGTTCATGAATCCAGATGGATCTCTATTACAATCCCCAAAGAGGGCACTTTAAGTTGATGATTACTTCTATGTGTAGAAATCTTTATTTATAATTGAATCGTTTGTTTATTTTTCAACAGGTTTTTAGTTATTTTTATATCTTTTTTCCCCAAATAGTTCAAGAAAGACCAATATTTTGCACTGTTATACAATTTAATAAATCAGAAACTCTATTTTACTTCTTTATCTCTTTTTTTCAACCAAAAATGCTTTGCTGTGATTAAGGGTACTTGAATTAAATAAAAAAATCACAGGGGGTACATCGCTGAAAAAAGGTTGAGAACCACTGCTCTAACATTCCTTTTAGTTCTCACAATCATATTTATTGGTTTTATTATACAAATAAACCCTTATAAATAAATGTTTTTAGTTGAAAAGCATAGTTTATGTGTTTATAATACAATTGGTTAAAGAAGAGTTGTGCGTACCAACTGGAGGTGCACAATAAATTCTAGGTATGAGAAATTGTGACCAATAAACCCGATAACATTAAAAAAATAGCTCTTATCCAACAAATGTCCTTTTTTCATCTCCGCATTTTGCTCAACCGTTTTTTCATCCATTCATCCATTTTCTACCGCTTATTCCCTTTGAGGTTGTGGGGGGCGCTGGTGCCTAGCTCAGCTACAATCGGGCGGAAGATAACCGATAAATGAATACAAGTCACATTTGTTGTTTTTCGGGTAAAATACATTTAAATTTCTAATATTTTCATTTTACATTTTTGTATCTCCTAAATTTCACACTAGCTATCATAGTCAGAGTCAATGATTTTACGATAAACAGAAAAAAATACAAATACGTTTTTTTTTGTTTTTTTGTTTTTTTATAAATTGGACAGCATTTTTCATCTGTTTCTAAAAACAAAAAAAAATAGATTAAAAATGTGTTTAAAATATGTTTGAGTACACGATATAATATCGAAATGATGGATTCATTGAACAATTGCTCTGATAAATGAAAAATAACGCTCTAATGGGGCAAAATTATGTAGGTGAGCTCGGACTAGGACTAAATCGGTGAGTTTGGGTGAGAAAATCAAGCGCTCCTTTTCTCCCAGGTCATGCCATTTTTACTTTCTATCAAAAAACGTTGACATACGTTGAAAATAAGCTTGAGTACCAACTAAATGTATGCAAAATCGACCTGAAAAAGAATGCACATTTTGCTTTCTGGATCCTTTTGAGAACCAGTGTCCTCTGCAGTGGATTTAAGTGTTCAGCATTACTTCAACTATATTTTCCTGAGATTCGTAACTCTGACAAAAAGAAAAGACCAAAAGCACATGTCCACTGCAGAAGACGCCAGTTTTCAACAGGTTATCTCAGTATAAACCAAAAATATTACCACGAGTACTGGCCGGATAATTTTTTTTTAGTTTTTGTGTACTTGGTCCGTTCATAGAAAGTAAATTAAAATCCACCTATTAAAAGCCTACTGAAATGAGATTTTCTTATTTAAACGGGGATAGCAGGTCCAATCTATGTGTCATACTTGATCATTTCGCGATATTGCCATAGTTTTGCTGAACGGATTCAGTAGAGAACATCGACGATAAAGTTCGCAACTTTTGGTCGCTAATAAAAAAGCCTTGCCTGTACCGGAAGTAGCAGACGATGTACGCGTGACTTCACGGGTTGTAGGGCTCCTCACATCCTCACATTGTTTATAATTATGGCCACCAGCAGCAAGAGCGATTCGGACCGAGAAAGTGACGAATTCCCCATTAATTTGAGCGAGGATTAAAGATTCGTGAAAGAGGATATTGATTGTATTGGGAGCGATTCAGATGTTTTTAGACACATTTACTCGGATAATTCTGGGAAATCCCTTATCTTTCTATTGTGTCGCTAGTGTTTTAGTGAGTTAAATAGTACCTGATAGTCAGAGGGGTGTGTCCACGGGTGTGTTGACCCCAGTCTCTGAGGGAAGTCAGAGACTTCAGCGCATGCTCCGCTGATCTCCGGTAAGAGGCGACTTTTTACCACAATTTCTCACCGAAACCTGCCGGTCGACAAGTGGTCGGGATCCATGTTCGCTTGACCGCTCTGATCCATAGTAAAGCTTCACCTCCGGGAATTTTAAACAAGGAAACACAGTGTGTTTGTGTGGCTAAAGGCTAAAGCTTCCCACCTCCATCTTTCTACTTTAACTTCATTATTAATTGAACAAATTGCAAAAGATTCAGCAACATAGATGTCCAGAATACTGTTTGATTTTGCGATGAAAAGAGACGACTTTTAGCCGTAAGTGGTGCTGGGCTAATATGTCCCCTCCAACCAATAACGTCACAAGCACGCGTCGTTTTCAACAGGAAACTCCGCGGGAAATTTAAAATTGTAATTTAGTAAAGTAAAAAGGCCGTATTGGCATGAGTTGCAATGTTAATATTTCATCATTGATATATAAACTATCAGACTGCGTGGTCGGTAGTAGTGGGTTTCTGTAGGCCATGGGTGTCAAACTCTGGCCCGCCATGTAATTTATTTTGGCCCTTAAGACAATATTAAATTAACATTAGAGCTGACCCGCCGGTATTATACAGCGGCGGTGCATTCACCGCTAATTCTAATACTTACCAACCCTCCCAATTTTCCCAAGAGACTCCCGAATTTCAGTGCCCCCCTCCCGAAAATCTACCGGGGCAACCATTCTCCCGAATTTCTCCCGATTTCCACTCGGACAACAATATCGGCGGCGTGCCTTAAAAGGTACTGCTTTTAGCGTCCTCTACAAACTGTTGTCATGTCCGCTTTTCCGCCATACAATCAGTGTGCCGGCCCAGTCACGTAATATATGCGGATTCTACACACACACACACACACACACAAGTGAATGCAAGCATACTTGGTCAACAGCCATACAGGTCACACTGAGGGTGGCCTTATAAACAACTTTAACACTGTTGGAAATATGCACCACACTGTGAACCCACACCAAACAAGAATGACAAACACATTTCGGGAGAACATCCGCATTGTAACACAACAGAACAAATACCCAGAACCCATTGCAGCACTAACTCTTCCGGGACACTACAATATACACCCCCGCTACAAACAAACCTCGATTTTGCATGTCAGTATCAATCAATCAATGTTTATTTATATAGCCCCAAATCACAAATGTCTCAAAGGACTGCACAAATCATTACGACTACAACATCCTCGGAAGAACCCACAAAAGGGCAAGGAAAACTCACACCCAGTGGGCAGGGAGAATTCACATCCAGTGGGACGCCAGTGACAATGCTGACTATGAAAAACCTTGGAGAGGACCTCAGATGTGGGCAACCCCCCCCCCCCCTCTAGGGGACCAAAAGCAATGGATGTCGAGCGGGTCTAACATGATGCTGTGAAAGTTCAATCCATAGTGGCTCCAACACAGCCGCGAGAGTTCAGTTCAAAGCGGATCCAAGACAGCAGCGAGAGTCCCGTCCACAGGAAACCATCTCAAGCGGATCAGCAGCGTAGAGATGTCCCCAATCGATACAGGCGAGCGGTCAGTCCTGGGTCCCGACGAGCGGTCCATCCTGGGTCTCGACTCTGGACAGCCAGTACTTCATCCATGGTCATCGGCCCGGACCCCCTCCACAAGGGAGGGGGGGACATAGGAGAAAGAAAAGAAGCGGCAGATCAACTGGTCTAAAAAGGAGGTCTATTTAAAGGCTAGAGTATACAGATGAGTTTTAAGGTGAGACTTAAATGTAAAAGTATGAAGTTATATAAGCCTTGCTCGTTCAATATTCAATGCAAAACTTGTTTTGGGTCCCTATTCAATCAATCAATCAATCAATGTTTACTTATATAGCCCTAAATCACTAGTGTCTCAAAGGGCTGCACAAACCACCACGACATCCTCGGTAGGCCCACATAAGGGCAAGGAAAACTCACACCCAGTCGGACATCGGTGACAATAATGATCCAGTGGGACGTCAGTGACAATGATGACTATGAGAACCTTAGAGAGGAGGAAAGCAATGGATGTCGAGCGGGTCTAACATGATACTGTGAAAGTTCAATCCACAATGGATCCAACACAGTCGCGAGAGTCCAGTCCAAAGCGGCTATTAAAAGGTTAAGTTGTTCAACTTTGGCCCGCGGCTTTGTTCAGTTTAGAATTTTGGCCCACTCTGTATTTGAGTTTGACACCCCTGCTCTAGGCCTTTAAGTAGACTTAAAATAAAATGGTAGTCAGAAAGAAGCCGTATATGCGTGTCAGACTTCTTCCCCGGACAATAATTCACCCTTCCGTTTCTTTTAGCGCTAAGTTATGTTAATAATACCGTATGCTTCGAGCTCTTTTGAGTGGGAGTGCGGGCCTTCAAAAGTCTCCACAAATGTGAGATCCACTCGACATTTTTCCATTCATCCACCTTGCTCGTGATAAAAATGACAAATATCTTACGCGAACGGACCGCGGCGCTAATCACAAGCACCGCGGGGTTTTAATAATGAGAACCACCTGGGCAAGATTAGGGTCTGGGTGTGAAATAACAGGGGTGGATTGAGCAGGAAAATAGTAGACACAACATTCTTCCCCCCCACCGCCCCCAGTCCCCTCCAACAATGGTGATCTTGCCAGAAATCTGCAGAGCGAGCGAGGAACAGGGAGCCTCCACTGTGTTTATACTGTAGCTGTGGTACGTTAATCACCACCCTCCTGGTGATGCGTGTTGCAGCAAAGAGCTCGGGAAAAGGAATTGAGTCCACAAGTGATGGATACTCCTTCGGAAAAGTAGTCTATCTTTGCATATTTCGGGCCAGAAGGTCTTATCCCTGAGGCGGTCCTCTTAAAATACCCTTTGACCAAACATAGCTACCGTTTTTTTTTTTTTTGGGTCCTTGCAAAAGGTACAGGAGAAACAGTCAGCTTAAAGGGGAACATTATCACAATTTCAAAAGGGTTAAAAACAATACAAATCAGTTCCCAGTGGTTTGTTGTATTTTTTTGAAGTTTTTTAAAAATTTTACCTGTCCCGGAATATCCCTAAATATAGCTTTAAAGGGGAACATTATCACCAAACCTATGCAAGCGTCGATATATACCTTGGTGTTGCAGAAAAAAGACCATGTATTTTTTTAACCGATTTCCGAACTCTAAATGGGTGAATTTTGGCAAATTAAACGCCTTTCTGTTTATCGGTCTTTTAGCGACGACGTCACCGAGGTAACACACCCGCCATATTCATTTTCACATTACAAACACCGGGTCTCAGCTCTGTTATTTTCCGCTTTTTCGACTATTTTTTGGAACCTTGCCTCGTCGCTGTGTTGTCGGAGGGTGTAAACAACACTAACAGGGAGGGATTCAAGTTGCACCACTGGCAAGAAATCTGCCGCCAGACCCCCATTGAATTTGCCGGAGTGTCTGCACATTTTACCGGCGATGCTAAGACAGACATGGCACAGAGATGTATGGATAACCTGCAGATGCATTTGCAACGATTAAGTCAACAAAATCACAAAGGTGAGTTTTGTTGATGTTGTTGAATTATGTGCTAATCAGACATATTTGGTCACGGCATGACTGCCAGCTAATCGATGCTAACATGCTACGCTAATCGATGCTAACATGCTATTTCCGCTAGCTGTATGTACATTTGAAACTAGATACCCACATTTAATGCGAAACAAACACTTACCAATCGACGGATTTAAGTTGCTCCAGTGTCACAAGATGCGAAAGTCCTGATCGTTTGTCCGCACATTTTACCGGCGAGTCTAATAAGGCAGCCATGCTATGGGCCACTTCATTAGGTACACCCACGCTATGGCAGAATAGCGTCAATAGCTATTCGCTCAATAGCTTCAATTTCTTCTTCAATTTCGTTTTTGCTATCTGCCTCCATACTCCGACCATCTGTTTCAATACATGCGTAATCTGTTGAATCGCTTAAACCGCTGAAATCCGATTCTGAATCCGAGCTAATGTCGCTATATCTTGCTGTGGTAACCGCCATGTTGTTTGTATTGGTAGCCCTGTATGAGGTCACAGGGAAATTGATAGTGGTTTCGAAGATAGCGAAAATTAGGTACTGGAGCAACTTAAATCCGTCGATTGGTAAGTGTTTGTTTCGCATTAAATGTGGGTATCTAGTTTCAAATGTACATACAGCTAGCGTAAATAGCATGTTAGCGTCGATTAGCGCAGCATGTTAGCATCGATTAGCTGGCAGTCATGCCGTGACCAAATATGTCTGATTAGCACATAAGTCAACAACATCAACAAAACTCACCTTTGTGATTTCGTTGACTTAATCGTTGCAAATGCATCTGCAGGTTATCCATACATCTCTGTGCCATATCTGTCTTAGCATCGCCGGTCAAATGTGAAGACACTTTGGTACATTCAATGGGGGTCTGGCGGCAGATTTCTTGCCGGGGGTTTAACTTGAATCCCTCCCTGTTAGTGTTGTTACACCCTCCGACAACACACCGACGAGGCATGATGTCTCCAAGGTTCCAAAAAATAGTGGAAAAAACTAAAAATAACAGAGCTGAGACCCGGTGTTTGTAATGTGAAAATGAAAATGGGGGGTGTGTTACCTCGGTGACGTCACGTTCTGACGTCATCGCTAAAAGACAGATGAACAGAAAGGCGTTTAATTTGCCCAAATTCACCCATTTAGAGTTCGGAAATCGGTTAAAAAAATACATGGTCTTTTTTCTGCAACATCAAGGTATATATTGACGCTTGCATAGGTTTGGTGATAATGTTCCCCTTTAAGGCCCAATAAAGTTAAAAAAGTTAAAAGTACCAATGATTGTCACACACACACTAGGTGTGGTGAGATTATTCTCTGCATTCGACCCATCACCCTCTACATTTGGGAGGTGAGGGGAGCAGTGAGCAGCAGCTGTGGCCACACTCGGGAATCATTTTCGGTGATTTAACCCCCAATTCCAACCCTTGATGCTGAGTGCCGAGCAGGGAGGTAATGGATCCCATTTTTATAGTCTTTGGTATGACTCTGCCGGGGTTTGAACTAGGGCTGGGTGATATTATCTTTTATTAATATCGCGGTATTTTTATGCCATATCGCGATATACTATATATATTTCGATATTTTGCCTTAGCCTTGAATGAACACTTGATGCATATAATACACAGCGGTATGATGGGGCGGTATAGCTCGGTTGGTAGAGCGGCCGTGCCAGCAACTTGAGGGTTGCAGGTTCGATCCCAGCTTGCACCATCCTAGTCACTGCCGTTGTGTCCTTGGGCAAGACACTTTACCCACCTGCTCCCAGTGCCACCCACACTGGTTTTAAATGTAACTTGGATATTAAAGCGCTTTGAGTCACTTGAGAAAAGCGCTATATAAATATAATTCACTTCACTTCACATGTTTCTATGTGTCTACATTAAAACATTCTTCTTCATACTGCATTAATATATGCTACTTTTTAAACTTTCATGCAGAGAGGGATCACAACTAAGTCAATTCACCAAAACTGTATTTATTGAATACTCTTCATTCTCTCACGGGTGACTTTTTAAATTAAAGAACAAATTAGTAGTGCTGCTACCTTTTTTAGCAACACTTCTGCTGCATTCTTTGCATATTGCTGATGTCTGCTGAATATCTTCCCGCTTGAAGCCAAATCACCGCCAGATGATGGACCCCCTGCTTTTTCGTCCTTCCTCCATTCGTGATCAGTTTTGCACCTTCTCTCTCGTAATGTCACTCGCTCCGCTTTCACGACCTGCCTCAGCTAACGTTAGCTAGCGTCAGCCATGCTAACGTTAGCTCTCGGCGAGAGCGTATTACGTTACACGCGTGACAGTATGTAAGAAGGCGGGCTTGTTTTACGTCTCTGTGAGAAGTAATGCCAGCAGCTAAAAGCAACTGCATGAGAACGTATGCTCAAATATTACGATATAGTCATTTTCTATATCGCACAGAGACAAACCCGCGATATATTGTTTGTATCAGGTTATTTTTCTCCCTTTGTTGGGGTTAAAAAAAAAAGAAAAAAAAAGATGCCTTTAAAAATGTTCGGCTAGCGCCTTGTAGCTTTAAGCTATTTATTTATTATTATTATTTTTTTTTTTTGGTACATTTTTCTTCAACTTTATTTCAAAATGATACAAGAATTCTAAAAAAGGCTAACATTGTTCATTATTTTTATTTTTTTTGTATGTTTTTCTTCAACTTTATTTCAACAACAATCCTAAAAACAAGGCTAACCTTGTTTATTTTGTCATTTTTTAAAATTTATTTAATTTTTTTGTTTCTCTGAAACTTTATTTCTACAACAATTCTAAAGAAGGCTCATTGTGTTTTGTTTTTTTGTACGATTTGCTTCAACTTTATTTCAACAACAATGTTTTTTATTTTATTTATTTATTTCGGCAATCTTCACATAAAACAAAGAACAACAAAAAAAGAAAGTAAAAAAAGAAAGAAAAAAAAAAGTGATATTACAACAAAAAAATGTGATATTACAACAATTTAAAAAAAGGCCAACCTTGTCCTCATATCGTTTATATCGATATATCGCCCAGCCCTAGTTTGAACTCACGAACTACCGATCTCAGGGCGGACACTAGCCACCGAACAGGTGACCTAATGGCAATAACAAGTTGAAGTGCCAGAGTGCGCCTTGGAAAATGAAAATTTGAGTTTTACATCAACTTTTATCTTCCATCAACCTTTTATCAGGTATTGCGGGATTCTCGAAATATCAATTAAGGGTTTGTTTGCAACTTGCTTATGTTGCCATTGAAATATGCCCGCCAGAAAACATATACTTTTAAAACGTCTATATTTTTCACAATGACTAATTATACTGAAACCCACTACTACCCACCACACAGTCTGATAGTTTATATATCAATGATGAAATATTAACATTGCAACACATGCCAATACGGCCTTTTTAGTTTACTAAATTACAATTTTAAATTTCCCGCGGCGTTTCCTGTTGAAAACGTCGCGGAATGATGACTCGTTTTTGTGACGTCTCGGGTTGGAGGGGAAATATTAGCTCAGCACCACACACTTCTAAAAGTCGTCTCTTTTCATCGCATAATTACACAGTATTTTGGACATCTGTGTTGCTGAATCTTTTGCAATTTGTTCAATTAATAATGGAGACTCTAAAGAATAATGCTGTTGGTGGAAAGCGGTGGATTGCAGCTGCCTTTAGCAACCAAAACACAGCCAGTGTTTCTTTGTTGTGAAGCTTTAACACAGAGCGGTCAAGCGAACATGTTACTCTACGTCAACCAGCAAGTTTTTGGATGGGAAAATTGTGATATTAATTCAGCTCTTACCGGAGACTTCAGCGGATTATACGACCTCCTCCTGCAGCTCAAAAAGGCAGCTGTGATCTTGGCTCCTCGGCTTCTCTGAGAGACACTGGCGTTCACCGCAGCCACCCGACTTTCAGGTGTAACTTTACAATCTCACTAAAACACTATTAAAACAATAAGCAGATAAGGGATCTTCAAGAATTATCCTAGTAAATGTGTCCAATTACATCTGAAACGCTGCCTGGAGCCGTCGCTTTTTCTTTTTTTTTGTAGTACTTCACTCTAAACGTCCTCATCCAGGAATCTTTCATCCTCGCTCAAATTAATGGGGAAATTGTCGGTTTCCCGGTCCGAATAACTCTTGCTGCTAGAGGCTAACATTATAAACAATGTGAGAATGTGAGGAGCCCTACAACCCGTGACATCACGCGCACATCGTCTGCTACTTCCGGTAAAGGCAAGGCTTTTTTATTAGCGACCAAAAGTTGCAAACTTTAACGTGGATGTTCTCTACTAAATCCTTTCAGCAAAAATATGGCAATATCGCGAAATGATCAAGTATGACACATAGAATGGACCTGCTATCCCCGTTTAAATAAGAAAAGCTCATTTCAGTAGGCCTTTAAAATTGCTCAAATTTGTTTGGTGTTCATACTTGTCTCTTACACAAAATTCAGTCAGGTTGTTGTTAAAATAATAGCCAACTTTAGCCTTACAAAATCGCTATTATTTGCTAACATCATACATGTTACGCACGGGCCTAGTTATGTCTTTACGTGCTCAAAGCCGTAAAAGGTAAAAAGATCTCTCGGCATCTGTGTAAAAGTTGCAAACAGTCCCTTTAATTGACCTCATTAGAAATTATTTTAAAGGGATTTTAGCATGATTTCTTTCTACATTCATAACACCTCTTTGTGGTCTACATGACATGTAAAGGTGGTGCTTCGGTCGGAAATTTGCGTATATTTTGTCTTACAGACCATTTTGTGGGTGGTCTTTTGTACCATGAATTGATTAACGTGGACCCCGACTTAAACAAGTTGAAAAACGTATTCGGGTGTTACCATTTATTGGTCAATTGTACGGAATATGTACTGCACTGTGCAATCTACCGTATATTTCGGAGTATAAGTCGCTCCAGAGTATAAGTTGCACCTGCCGAAAATCATACTTGCCAACCCGAAATTCAGCGCCTCTCCCGAAAACCTCCCGGAAGAAATTTTCTCCCGAAAATCTCCCGAAATTCAGCCGGAGCTGTAGGCCACGCCCCCTCCAGCTCCATGAGGACATGAGTAGGGACAGCCTGTTTTCACGTCCGCTTTCCTGTTATATAAACAGCTTGCCTGCCCAATCACGTTACAACATCTACGGATTTTGATAAAAAACTGCACACACAAGGAGACGAAGCAGAAAATCGAGGAAGTTACAGCCATGACGACGCCGTCTGTAATAGAGTGATTCTATGTTGTCTGTCGCCATCTCCTGGTGAATGTTGGCTCTAGCGTTATGGGGTTGCTTTTTGATTGGCTAACGATTTACATGGTGTTGTGCACCTGACGGCAAGTGACTCTCGCCAGTATGCGAATGGCAGAACAAAAGTTACTCAAATAGTGAAAGGTAAGTGTCGTCGTTTTTATTTTAGTAACCAGCAAGCACAGTACAGTTAGTAGAAGAACTGTGTTTTTATTACTGTGTATTTGATAGGTGCCGTCTGAAATTAAAGTATTTTTTTTATTTATATATATAATAAAATAAATATATATAGCTAGAATTCACTGAATGTCAAGTATTTCATACATATATATATATATATATATATTTATACATATATATGAAATATATATTAAATACTCGAGTTGGTGAATTATACTCCTCCCCTCTTAACCCCGCCCCCAACCACGCCTATGCCCCCTACCTACCTATCTATCTATCTATCTATCTATCTATAGCAGTGGTTCTTAACCTTGTTGGAGGTACCGAACCCCACCAGTTTCATATGTGCATTCACCGAACCCTTCTTTAGTAAAAAACAAAATGTATTTTTTTTTTTTCAAATTCAAGACAAAGTTTTATGTTTTTGGTAACACTTTAGTATGGGGAACATATTATAAATCAGTGGTTCTCAACCTTTTTTCAGTGATGTACCCCTTGTGAACATGTTTTTAATTCAAGTACCCCCAAATAAGAGCAAAGCATTTTTGGTTGAAAAAAGAGAGATAAAGAAGTAAAATCCAGCACTATGTCATCAGTTTCTAATTTATTAAATTGTATAACAGTGCAAAATATTGCTCAATTATAGTGGTGTTTCTTGAACTATTTGGAAAAAAGATACAAAAATAACTACAAACTTGTTGAAAAATAAAACAAATGATTCAATTATAAATAAAGATTTCTACACATAGAAGTAATCATCAACTTAAAGTGTCCTCTTTGGGGATTATAGTAGAGATCCATCTGGATTCATCAACTTCATTCTAAACATTTCTTCACAAAAAAAAATAATCTTTAACATCAATATTTATGGAACATGTCCACAAAAAATCTGGCTGTCAACACTGAATATTGTATTTTTTGAACTTACATTCATATTTTTTTTAAGTATTATCCAATAAATATACAGTATTTATAAAGGATTTTTGAATTGTTACTATTTTTACAATATTAACAAAAAAATCTCACGTACCCCTTGGCATACCTTCAAGTACCCCCATTTGAGAACCACTGTTCCAAGTAACAAAGACTTAATTTAGAGTTATTTGGTTAGGGTTAGGGTCAGGGTTAGAGGGTTAGGGTTATAATAAGGCATTAATAAGAACTTAATGACTATATAAGAGCCAATATGTTACTAATTTGCATGTTAATAAGCACCTATATTAATGGTGAATAAGTTCCCCATACTAAAGTGTTACCATGTTTTTTTTTGGCTGGTGCACAAAATGAACCATGCATGAACATCACCTTGTTCAAACAACAAAACCAACACAGTGCATAAACTCACAACAAATTATACACCTGCAAATCAGTGTGACTTATGCTGTTGCCGTATCCGTAATACGCCGATAGGGAGAAGTTTGTATTTACACGAAGAGTCGGGTGTGGCTTAAGTGGAGGCTCCACCGAACCCCTGAGGCTGTCTCACCGAACCACTAGGGTTTGATCAAACCCGGGTTAAGAACCACTGCTCTATAGTATTAACACTGGATGGATTCTGTACATTTTTTTTTAACTTTTATCAACAGCATATACATTTTTGGAAAAGGTTATTTTTTTGTTACCGTCTGTTTCTTAAATACACCAAAAAGGACAAAAATGGTAGGAATACAGTGGGGCAAAAAAGTATTTAGTCAGCCACTGATTGTGCAAGTTCTCCCACTCAAAATGATGACAGAGGTCTGTAATTTTCATCATAGGTACACTTCAACTGTGAGACAGAATGTGAAAAAAAAATCCAGGAATTCACATTGTAGGAATTTTAAAGAATTTATTTGTAAATTATGGTGGAAAATAAGTATTTGGTCAACCATTCAAAGCTCTTACTGATGGAAGGAGGTTTTGGCTCAAAATCTCACGATACATGGCCCCATTCATTCTTTCCTTAACACGGATCAATCGTCCTGTCCCCTTAGCAGAAAAACAGCCCCGAAGCATGATGTTTCCACCCCCATGCTTCACAGTAGGTGTGGTGTTCTTGGGATGCAACTCAGGATTCTTCTTCCTCCAAACACGACGAGTTGAGTTTATACCAAAATGGATACATGGATGATACAGCAGAGGATTGGGAGAATGTCATGTGGTCAGATGAAACCAAAATGGAACTTTTTTGGTACAAACTCAACTCGTCGTGTTTGGAGGAAGAAGAATACTGAGTTGCATCCCAAGAACACCATACCTACTGTGAAGCATGCGGGTGGAAACATCATGCTTTGGGGCTGTTTTTCTGCTAAGGGGACAGGACGATTGATCCGTGTTAAGGAAAGAATGAATGGGTCCATGTATCGTGAGATTTTGAGCCAAAACCTCCTTCCATCAGTGAGAGCTTTCAATGGTTGACCAAATACTTATTTCCCACCATAATTTACAAATAAATTCTTTAAAATTCCTACAATGTGAATTCCTGGATTTTTTTCCACATTCTGTCTCTCACAGTTGAAGTGTAGCTATGATGAAAATTACAGACCTCTGTCATCATTTTAAGAGGGAGAACTTGCACTATCGGTGGCTGACTAAATACTTTTTTTGCCCCACTGTAGCTACTTCTAACCGGGAATAAGTATAGATCTGCTGGAAGTTGACCGACCGAAATGAGAAAATTCCTAACAATTCCTCTTGATGACTTTCAGAGCACATGGAGAGGGTCGAGGAGTTGGAGACCGTGCGAGACGGTGAGGCCACGCCCCTTCGCTTCCTATTCAACGTCAGTAGCATTCCCGATGATGAGCTGCTATCCTCAGCCGAACTGCGCCTCTACCGGCATCAGATCGACGAGGCGGGCGGGGACATCCTCTCAGACGGCCTGCACCGGATAAACGTCTACGAGGTGCTGAAGGCCCCGAGGCCCGGCCAGCTCATCACGCAACTCCTGGACACGCGACTGGTGCGCCACAACACGTCGCGATGGGAAAGCTTCGACGTCAGCCCCGCCGTGCTGCGTTGGACTCGTGAGCGCCTCCCCAATCACGGGTTGGCGGTGGAAGTTCTCCACCTCAGCAAGACGCCCCGCCACAACGGCAAACACGTCCGAGTCAGCCGCTCGCTCCACCAGGAGCCGGGCGAGGACTGGGAGCAACTACGCCCCCTCTTGGTGACCTTCGGCCACGACGGGAAGGGCCACCCGTTGACAAAGCGGACCAAGCGCAGCCCCAAGCAGCGTGGCCGCAAGCGCAACCGCAACTGCCGGCGCCACGCGCTCTACGTGGACTTCAGCGACGTGGGTTGGAATGACTGGATAGTGGCGCCACCTGGATACCAGGCTTATTACTGCCACGGGGAGTGCCCCTTCCCCCTGGCCGATCACCTAAACTCCACCAACCACGCCATCGTCCAGACGCTGGTGAACTCCGTCAACAGCAAAATTCCCAAGGCGTGCTGTGTGCCCACGGAGCTCAGCGCCATTTCCATGCTCTACCTGGACGAACACGACAAGGTGGTCCTAAAGAATTACCAGGAAATGGTGGTGGAAGGCTGCGGCTGCCGCTAAACTAAAAAAATCTAGGACTTCAAAAACAAAAAAAGGTCTTTACTTCCAAAAAAAAGTTCACTTGGACCCTTATTTATAACTTGTATGTTGAGGTGTATTTTGTCTCACTTTTTTTGTTGGTTTCTTTGTCTGATAATTTGATCATATATTTTGACAAAATATATATATATATATTTATATCTACATATAAAAAATTAAATTGAGTCCTCAATTTAAACGTAAAAAAACTCGTCATAAAGTTCATTGTATACAAACATCTTAAGACATGACAAAGTTTATTTACTGGTAATATTTATTGCTATCACACCAGAAGAACCAAACAGAATTTTCATCAATCGGAGCACTGTGTGTGAATTTGTTCAGTTCGGCAATGTACATTTGGCATTATTTAACCTCTCTGCATTGATATTAAAGTCATTAATTTAAACCCCCACACCGACCCCCCCTGCTCCCAGAAAGCTAATCATTTCACGTAAAGTATGCAAAATAGTGTTAAGAGGTGTTGTAGACACATGTACGCCTAAAAAGAGAATACATCTCTGGTACCATTTGTTTCCCTAAATAAAATAATGTTTTTTTTTGTATCATTTCTTTCCAGCTTTTTTAACAGTCACTCACCTCTCCCGTCCAAAGGCAAAACCCAGTAACTCAATTTTGGTCAAAACTGAGCTGATAATAATTTTGGAGTTCCTAGGTGATATCCTTTACGTTAGTGTATGCGATATTGTAATTTGTTCCGTAAGTAAGCTGTCACGCGCAAGGCAGGACCTAGCAACTACCACATAACCGCGTATATACAACAGAAAAACCTAGTATCTCTAGAAGTGAGTTACTAGGTTCTACTTTTGGACGGGAGACCCATGGTCTTGTCAATGGCTCCGTTTACGATGAACGCCAAATAAGATTTCTTTACCATCAAGTGACACGGATCGGATATTTTTTGGCCAGTCTAAACGCTCCAAAATGCTTCGAATGTGATGTTTTCGCATCAGATTTGGGACAAATAAGGAGGTAGTATGAATGCAACTGGAATCTGATCTTTTCAAATGTGACTGCAGCCTAAACGGCGATGAGACCTGTTTGCAACTTTTACGTCATCTTTGGTCGAGCTACGTTATTCGTGTTCACAGGAAAAGATGTGGCCCGCCAGCGGAAGTGGACATGTCATCACAACGTCCGGTTTCGGTGCTCTAAGTCTTTTTTGGCGGACCAATTTTTGGTGCAACACTAGTCAATAGTGCACAAATAATAGGCAATATGTTAAATATTATAATATATATATATATATGTATATGCACAATCCGTGGCTGACTACATACATTTTTGCCCCACTGTGTGTGTGTGTATATATATATATATATATATATATATATATATATATATATATATATATATATATATATATATATATATATATATATATATATATATA
Source organism: Nerophis ophidion (assembly GCF_033978795.1). NCBI lineage: Eukaryota > Metazoa > Chordata > Actinopteri > Syngnathiformes > Syngnathidae > Nerophis > Nerophis ophidion. The sequence goes on from NC_084613.1 coordinate 76,517,098, forward strand.
CAGTGGCGATCCCCTGACAATTGAGGGAACCCTTCATGAAACAGTTCTGTAGAGATGAAGTAGTCTTGTGATTTTCCCCACACATACATATTGCGCTCTACCGAGATATATATATATAGTGGGGCAAAAAAGTATTTAATCAGCCACCGATTGTGCAAGTTCTCCCACTTAAAATGATGACAGAGGTCTATAATTTTCATCATAGGTACACTTCAACTGTGAGAGACAGAATGTGAAAAACAAATCCAGGAATTCACTTTGTAGGAATTTTAAAGAATTTATTTGTAAATTATGGTGGAAAACAAGTATTTGGTCAACCATTGAAAGCTCTCACTGATGGAAGGAGGTTTTGGCTCAAAATCTCACGATACATGGCCCCATTCATTCTTTCCTTAACACGGATCAATTGTCCTGTCTCCTTAGCAAAAAAACAGCCCCAAAGCATGATGTTTCCACCCCCATGCTTCGCAGTAGGTGTGGTGTTCTTGGGATGCAACTCAGTATTTGTCTTCCTCCAAACACGACGTGTTGAGTTTATACCAAAAAAGTTCTATTTTGGTTTCATCTGACCACATGACATTCTCCCAATCCTCTGCTGTATCATCCATGTATCCATTTTGGTATAAACTCAACTCGTCGTGTTTGGAGGAAGAAGAATACTGAGTTGCATCCCAAGAACACCAAACCTACTGTGAAGCATGGGGGTGGAAACATCATGCTTTGGGGCTGTTTTTCTGCTAAGGGGACAGGACGATTGATCCATGTTAAGGAAAGAATGAATGGGGCCATGTATCGTGAGATTTTGAGCCAAAATCTCCTTCCATCATTGAGAGCTTTGAATGGTTGACCAAATACTTATTTTCCAGCATAATTTACAAATAATTTCTTCAAAATTCATACAATGTGAATTCCTGGATTTTTTTCACATTCTGTCTCTCACAGTTGAAGTGTACCTATGATGAAAATTACAGACCTCTGTCATCATTTTAAGTGGGAGAACTTGCACGATCGGTGGCTGACTAAATACTTTTTTGCCCCACTATATACTGTGTATATATATATATATATATATATATATATATATATATATATATATATATATATATATATATATATATATATATATATATATATATATATATATATATATACACGTGTGTGTGTGTGTACATATATTTATATATATACAATACAGACCAAAAGTTTGGACACACCTTCTCATTCAATGGGGCGGCATAGCTCGGTTGGTAGAGCCAGCAACTTGAGGTTTGCAGGTTCGATTCCCGCTTCCGCCATCCTAGTCACTGCCGTTGTGTCCTTGGGCAAGACACTTTACCCACCTGCTCCCAGTGCCACCCACACTGGTTTAAATGTGACTTAGATATTGGGTTTCACTATGCAAAGCGCTTTGAGTCACTAGAGAAAAGCGCTATATAAATATAATTCACTTCACTTCACAACGGTTTTCTTTATTTTCATGACTATTTACATTGTAGATTGTCACAGAAGGCATCAAAATTATGAATGAACACATGTGGAGTTATGTAGTAAAAAAAAAAAGGTGAAAAAAATGAAAACAGGTTTTATATTGTAGTTTCTTCAAAATATCCACCCTTAGCTCTGATTATCGGTTTGCACACCCTTCGCATTCTGTCGATGAGCTCCAAAAGGTAGTCAGTCACCTGAAAGGGTTTTGACTCCACAGGTGTCATAGTTTTGATGCCTTCAGTGACAATCCACAATGTAAATAATCATGAAAATAAAGAAAACCCATTGAAATGAGAAGGTGTGTCCAAACCTGTACTGTATATATTCTTAAGGAATAACCATTGTTACATTTAGGCTGTAGCCTGGACGTATTTTTTTTTTCATCTAAGTGAGTTGAAAAATAAACACAAACGTAGAGCCACACTGACGTCTGTCTCAGCCATAAAAAAGATTGGACCCCCTCCAAATATATCTCTCGATATATACATATATATCCATTCATACATTACACAGTATTACTTTAATTTGATTTCACGTAAAAAAAAAACCATTAAAGGCCTACTGAAACCCACTACTACCGACCACGCAGTCTGATAGTTTATATATCAATGATGAAATATTAACATTGCAACACATGCCAATACAGCTTTTTTAGTTTACCAAATTGCCATTTTAAATTTCCCGCGGAGTTTCTAGTTGAAAACGTCGCGGAATGATGACTGTCAGGAAATATTAGCGCAGCACCATTTGCGGCTAAAAGTCGTCTCTTTTCGTCGCGCAATTACACAGTATTCTGGACATCTGTGTTGCTGAATCTTTTGCAATTTGTTCAATTAATAATGGAGACTATAAAGAACAATGCTGTTGTTGGAAAGCGATGTCTTTAGCACCGAAACACAGCTGTCTTTAGCACCGAGACACAGCCGGTGTATCTTTGTTTTTAACGCAGAGCGGTCAAGCGAACATGTTTCTCTACGTCAACCAGCATGTTTTTGGATGGGAAAATTGTGATGTATATCTTACCGGAGACATCATTGGATTATTCGTCCTCCTGCAGTAGCTGTTTAAAAGGCAGCTGTGAGCTCGGCTTCTCTCTGACACACTGTGTGTTCACCGCAGCCATCCGACCTCGAGGTATGTCTTTACAATCTCACTAAAACACTGTTAAAACAATAAGCAGATAAGGGATCTTCCAGAATTATCCTAGTAAATGTGTCTAATTACATCTGGAATGCTCACACTGGCGCCACCCGGAGCCGTCACTTTTTATTTATTTATTTTTTATTTTTTTCTAGTCCTTCGCTATCAATATCATAATTCACAAATCTTTCATCCTCGCTCAAATTAATGGGGAAATTGTCGTTTTCTCGGTCCGAATAGCTCTTGCCGCTGGAAGCTCCAATTACAAACAATGTGAGGACGTGAAGAGCCTTCACCGTCTGCGACTTCCGGTACAGGCAAGGCTTGTTTATCAGCACCAAAAGTTGCGACCTTTATCATGGATGTTTTCTACTGAATCCTTTCAGCAAAAATATGGCAATATCGCGAAATGATCAAGTATGACACATAGAAAGGAAAGATCTAAGTTCAGTAGGCCTTTAACTTTTAATGTGTGGCAGCTTTTATTTCGCAAAGTAGTAGTAATGGCAACTTCCCCGTTTTACGTAATCCGGTCACCTTATCGAACTGCGCATGCTAGTGACGTTGAGGCCATATTGGGGCCTGTGTGCGTTCATAATAGAGTCTGAGAAAGATAACAATTTACCTATAATCCAAATAGTCAACCGGAAAAAATCCGATTTCGAAGAAATTCTATTTGGTCCCCTTTGGCCTGCGGTGTAAACATAGTCAAGGACAGTCGCTGTTTTGCAGGCTTTAATTCCATTTCAAAGACAAGTAGTCGTCGCGAAATGATCAAGTATGACACATAGAATGGAAAAATCTAATTTCAGTAGGCCTTATTTCGCAAAGTAGTAGTAATGGCAACTTCCCCGTTTTACGTAATCCGGTCACTTTATCGAACTGCGCATGCTAGTGACGTTGAGGCCATATTGGGGCCTGTGTGCTTTATAATGGAGTCTGAGAAAGATAACAATTTACCTGTAATCCAAATAGTCAACCGGAAAAAATCCGATTTCGAAGAAATTCTATTTGGTCCCCTTTGGCCTGCGGTGTAAACATAGTCAAGGACAGTCGCTGTTTTGCAGGCTTTAATTCCATTTCAAAGACAAGTAGTCGTCCTTTAGTTCGGCGCCTATTGTTCTCCCATTTCTCTTTAACGTCAATTAGGCAAACATGTGCTCGGACACTCGCTAATCCGATGGCGGCCCGGCTGCGGGTGAGTGCGAGCCCATTGTTCCTCCCGACGTCCCCACGTCAGGGGCATGATTGCGGGCGATGTGTCCCGGGCCCACGCCAGGCGGTGGAATCTTCAGAAGAATCAAAAGGTTAGACGCTCTGTCTCCTGCCTTTGTCTCATGCCGGTAGAGCAAAGACGCCTGTCTCCAACCTGTGCCCCGTCACACAATGGACCTCCACATCACTTATTTACAAACTGACGGCTGGCCCAAATTATATGATAATGTTTGGAGAGAACGGCTCCTTTGAACTGCTGCTTGAAAGCAGGGGGGGGGGGGGGGGGGGGGGGATACTGGCTGCTATGCATTGTTTTGCTGGGGGGCAAAGTGTACATCCATTGCTTCACTTTGTTGTGATCTGAATCCGGTTTTAACCGCTCACTGCATGGAAATTCAACTGTAAACTGATAACTACTTTCTATTTTATTCTTGTGAGTGTGTCATTTTTCAACTAACACGTGGTATTAATTAATTGATTGATTGATACTTTTATTAGTAGATTGCACAGTACAGTACATATTCCGTACAATTGACCACTAAATGGTAACACCCGAATAAGTTTTTCAACTTGTTTAAGTCAATCAATTCATGGTACAAATATATACTATCAGCATAATACAGTCATCACACAGGTTAATCATCATAGTATACATTGAATTATTTACATTATTTACAATCCACACATGCTACTAGTATGTGAGGATTGTTTAGTTCAGGGGTGTCGAACTCAAATACAGAGTGGGCCAAAGTTTTAAAACCGAACAAAGCCGTGGACCAAGGTTGAACAAATTAACCTTGTAATAGGGACCCAAACAAGTTTTGCATTGAATATTGAACAAGCAAGGCTTATATAACTTTATAGTGAGATGCAAAATCAAGTTTCAAATAATAATAATTAAAAAATATCAATGGCATATCAAATAAAAATAAAATAAAAATTGCATGCCTCTTTTCGGCGGCTGGGTTCGGTGGTGACGGGGGTGTATATTGTAGCGTCCCGGAAGAGTTAGTGGTGCAAGAGGTCCTGGGTATTTGTTCTGTTGTGTTACGGTGTGGATGTTCTCCCAAATTGTTTGTCATTCTTGTTTGGTGTGGGTTCACAGTGTGGAACATATTTGTAACAGTGTTAAAGGGACGGCGTGGCGCAGTGGGAGAGTGGCCGTGCGCAACCCGAGGGTCCCTGGTTCAAATCCCACCTAGTACCAACCTCGTCACGTCCGTTGTGTCCTGAGCAAGACACTTCACCCTTGCTCCTGATGGGTGCTGGTTGGCGCCTTGCATGGCAGCTCCCTCCATCAATGTGTGAATGTGTGTGTGAATGGGTAAATGTGGAAATAGTGTCAAAGCGCTTTGAGTACCTTGAAGGTAGAAAAGCGCTATACAACTACAACCCATTTAAAGTTGTTTATACGGCCACCCTCAGTGTAACCTGTATGGCTGTTGACCAAGTATGCTTGCATTCACTTCTCATATATTTTTAATCCATCCATCCGTTTTCTACCGCACCTGTTCAAGAAGTTACGTAAATGGTAAGAAATTATTTATTTATTACTGGTTAGTGTGGGGCTTGCCCTCCTGGGGGTTCTTCAGACCACCAAGAGCCTGTTTCAGGGTTACAATATTGTTTTATTTTTCAATAAGTCTCTCAGTTGCTTTCCAGCAATTTCCTTTTTCTCTTTCGTTCTCGTACTCGCTCGCGCTCTGGCTCCCGCTCCAACCCTGTCTCTCCTCCTGGCTGCTGTTTATAACAGAGCAACAGGTGATTAGATAACAAGGCCAACGTGGGCCATCTACGCACCTGTCGCTGATTTCGAGGCCGATCCTGGCAACGCCCCGTTTCGCTGCAGGCCTCCAGGCCACGCCCCCTCCAGTTAGCTTCAGAATAACAATGTTATTACAAAGAATAAGAGACCTATTATACTCTAGAAATGTTGGTCTTAATTAAAAATGCACGCGTTTAGTTGTGTTCGGTGTTAAAAAAAATATTATATGGCTCTTACTGGAAATACATTTTAAAATATTTGGCTTTTTGGCTCGCGCAACCAAAAAGGTTCCCGACCCCTGGACTAGGCTCTAACACTATTAACTGGGGGGAGGGAGTGTTCCCCGGGGGTCCCCTCCAAGGTTTCTCACTGTAGCACATTGGGTTGAGTTTTTCCTTAGCCGAGGATATCGTGGCTTGAGCAGCCCTTTGAGACACTTGTGATTTCGGGCTACATGAATAAACTTTGATTGATTACTTCCAAAGACATGCACCTGGGGATAGGTTGATTGGCAACACTAAATGGTCCCTAGTGTGTGAATGTGAGTGTGAATGTTGTCTGTCTATCTGTGTTGGCCCTGCGATGAGGGGGCGAATTGTCCAGGGTGTACCCCGCCTTCCGCCCGATTGTAGCTGAGATAGGCGCCAGCGCCCCCCGCGACCCCGAAAGTGGATAAGCGGTAGAAAATGGATGGATGGATGGATGGATGATTGATTGATTGTGATAGAAATTAAATTCCGCCCAATGGTAGCTGAGATAGGCACCAGCGCCCCCCGCCACCCCAAAGGGAATAAGCGGTATAAAATGGATGGATGGGCAGGAAAATACAGCAAAGAGGCAGCTGGAACATGTTAACGAGTTTCCTAAAACACTCAAGTATCTCCATATTGTTCAGATTTAAAAAATGTTGGGCTAAAAAATAACAAATAATTCATTTATCCTGGAAGATAACTAGAGTGTTGTATACAGGTTTTATTTCCCCTGGTATGTTTTAAGGTGCATACAGTTCAGATAAACATTGATTGATTGATAAACGGGGCCTGTTAATAGCCACTGGGCATCTCTTTGATGCCTCGCATATCAGTGTCAAAAAGAGAGGGGCACGGGGGGGGGGGTGGGGGGGGGGGTGGGGGGGGGGGGGAGATTGAAGAAGAACTTCATTTTGAAGTAGCTGAAGGCCCAAGAAGAAACAGGCGGGGAGGAGTTGCATGCATGTGTGTGTCCGGGAAGACGCTGGCGGGTGGTGGTGCTTTGACAGTGCAATTACAACATTTCAACTGGTGCCCCTCCCCAAAGTAGAGATACTATCAGCTAGTTATGGTAATTGTCTGCCTGCTCTTTATCCTGCGACTCCACACAAAAAGGACATGCGTGTTCTGTTAAAAGGCCCAGAGAGGCGGTGTTTATGAGGATCAGTCATTTTATTTATATTTCCACAAACTGCACATAGTCTTTTGTTGGCTTCTTTCCCATATTTTCAGTGTTTAGAAAATAAATTGATTGATTGTTACTTTTATTAGTAGATTGCACAGTTCAGTACATATTCCGTACAATTGACCACTAAATGGTAACACCCGAAGAAGTTTTTCAACTTGTTTAAGTCGGGGTCCACGTTAATTGATTCATGGTAAAAAAAGTACATAAAACAGTAGTAACGCTGCTTTCGTTCACAATTTTTTGTATGATCGGTTTTTGGATGAAGATTTTTACCAACATGTTGCCTGATTTTCATATAGAATGGAATGGAAATGGAAACGCCCAAAAAACGGAAATGCTGATTATCGGTCCTGCTAGACACCGACCTCTATTTAATAATACAACTTTAACATTTGACAAAACAAACAATTAAACAAGGCGACTCGGTAAAGAATCTGGGTATTATCTTCGACCCAACTCTCTCCTTTGAGTCACACATTATGTCACACCTGTAAGTTATGTTTTGGTCATGCTAGGTTTAGTTTTTGGACATTCAGTCACGTTTTTCACTTCCTGGTTTTGTTTGTTTCCATGCCAACGCATTAGTTCCCACCTTGTCACGCCCCTGCCCTCAGTCCCACACCTGTTCCTGATTATCACAGCCAGTATTTAAGTAATTTTCTTTCTGTTCATCATTCTGGGATCTTCACACTGGCACGCACCCTACCCATGCTGTTAAAACCTTCACGTCCTCGTCCACAGTTCCAAGCCGTGTAAGTTTGTGTATTTATACCACAGTGCTAGTTTTTTTTGTATATAGTCATGCCATTGTGCTGTTTTGTTTGAAGTTTAGTATAGATTATTATCCGCCAGGGAGCGCGTCCCTGGTTTGCCTATTTGTAAGTTTGCTTGTTTATTTAATAAATATCATGTACCTGAATTCACGCCTGGCTCGTCCTGTAATCCCGCTGCGTCGAAGGAGCACACACAATCCATGTCCAAGCCTGACACATTAAAAGCGTTACCAAAACGGCCTTCTTTTATCTCCGTAATATCGCAAAAATTCGCTCCATTTTGTCCACTACTGACGTTGAGATCATTATCCATGAGTTTGTTACGTCTCGTCTCGATTACTGTAACATATTATTTTCGGGTCTCCCCATGTCTAGCATTAAAAGATTACAGTTGGTACAAAATGCGGCTGCTAGACTTTTGACAAGAACAAGAAAGTTTGATCACATTACGCCTGTACTGGCTCACCTGCACTGGCTTCCTGTGACTTTAAGGTTTTACTACTTACGTATAAAATACTACACGGTCTAGCTCCATCCTATCTTGCCGATTGTATTGTACCATATGTCCCGGCAAGAAATCTGGGTTCAAAGGACTCCGGCTTATTAGTGATTCCTAAGGCCCAAAAAAAGTCTGCGGCCTATAGAGCGTTTTCCGTTCGGGCTCCAGTACTCTGGAATGCCCTCCTGGTAACAGTTCGAGATGCTACCTCAGTAGAAGCTTTTAAGTCTCATCTTAAAACTCATTTGTATACTCTAGCCTTTAAATAGACCCCCTTTTTAGACCAGTTGATCTGCCGTTTATTTTGTTTTTCTCCTATGTCCTCTCCTCCCTTGTGGAGGGGCTCTGGTCCGGTGGCCATGGATGAAGTACTGGCTGTCCAGAGTCAGGACCCAAGATGAACCGCTCGCCTATGCATCGGTTGGGGACATCTCTGCCCTGCTGATCCGCCTCCGCTTGGGATGGTTCCCTGCTGGCTCCACTTTGGATGGGACTCTCGCTGCTGTGTTGGATCCACTCTGCACTTGATTCTCACGGTTACGTTAGATCCACTATAGATTGGACTTTCACAATATCATGTTAGATCCACTCAACATCCATTGCTTTCGGTCCCCTAGGGGGGGAGTTGCCCACATATGTGGTCGTCTCCAAGGTTTCTCATCATGGTCGACGTCCCACTGGGGTGAGTTTTTCCTTGCCCTTATGTGGGCCCTACCAAGGATGTCGTTGTGGTTTGTGCAGCCCTTTGAGGCACTTCTGATTTAGGGCTATATAAATAAACATTGATTGCTTGATTGATTGAAATTATTTGTCAATTCTTAACATGAACAAGACACATAAGAACTGAAAAGTACATTTTCGCCACAGTTCCACTAAGATCAGACAGACGTTACAGGGAGACAAGACAGGACCCCCAACGGATCAGCCATTTTTACGGCGCTCGTTAAAAACGGTGGGTAAAAGGTGATATTGGGAAAGGGGGAAGAGTAAAAAAAATATCAGTCAAATGCTGCATCCACGGGAAGGGGTCCAGGCTGAGTCCAAGGAAATAAACCTCATTTGCAATGCACACATAAACACATTACATCAGGACTCACCAACGTTTTTGAAACCAAGAGCTACTTCTTGGGTACTGATTAATGCAAAGGGGTACCAGTTTGATACACAATTAAATAAATTGCCAGAAATAGCCAATTTTTTTTCAATTTTTTAGCACAGTTAAAGCTGTCACGTTGGAACCGCATCGTGGATGCGTGTGGTGTCACCCCAGGATGCACGAGGACCAAGACAGGCAGGAATTGCAAGTAGGAGGTTGGTTTAATACAAAAATAAAATAAAACTGATACAAACAGACAAAAGAAAAGGCGTCCCAAACTCACTGGGAGCTAGGCTAACCCTTAGCAACGAGAACAGAGTTCAAAATTAGCGTGCTGAGCGCAGGAGAAGCTAAGGCGAAACTTAGCACAAGTAACAGACATAAGATGACATACTAGCGTGAATGTCGCTTAGAGCAAGAAAAAACTGAGGTAGAAGGCAGGCTTAAATACTAAGGCAGAAATCAAAACACAGGTGCGTGTCAAAAACAGAGCAGGTGGAACAAATGTGAAACCATGGTAACAAGAAGAAAACAAGGAAGTGCACAACTAGGGATCAGAAGAGTCCAAAAATAATCAGGAAACACAAAAAGGACTCAAAAACCAAAACAATGTATGATCCGGGCCGTGGATTATAACAATAGCAACGTTTTGTACATATAGCTGTTCTCTTCATAAATGTTTAAGTCTGTTACGATTCACATAAAGAGATGAATCCTATCTTATCTTCAATAAATATTTTTTTTGATTTGCTAAAAAATGGCTTTGTATGTTCCCTATATCCAGCAGTATGCATTATTCTAACTGATATTTTTTTAACATGGTAAGTGTACTTTTGTAGTTATTTCCCCATATATCTGCACAATAACTCATATATGATAAGACTAGTGAGCAGCTAAAAATATGTAGTGATTTTTGGTTTAAATAACCCATGTTGCTTTGTTCATCATAGAAATACCACTTTGAGTTGAATATTTTTTATCATCTATCAATCAATCAATGATTATTTATATAGCCCTAAATCACTAGTGTCTCAAAGGGCTGCACAAACCACAACACAAACCACAACGACATCCTCGGTAGAGCCCACATAAGGGCAAGGAAAACTCACACCCAGTGGGACGTCGGTGACAATGATGACTATGAGAAACCTTGGAGAGGATCGCATATGTGGGCAACCCCCCCCTCTAGGGGAACCGAAAGCAATGGATGTCCAGTGGGTCTAACATGATACTGTGAAAGTTCAATCCATAGTGGATCCAACACAGCAGAGAGAGTCCCGTCCACAGTGGAGCCAGCGGGAAACCACCCCAAGTGGAGGCGGCTTAGCAGCGCAGAGATGTCCCAGTAGATACACAGGCGAGTGGTCCATCCAGGGTCCCGGCTCTGGACGAGCGGTCCATCCTGGGTCCCGGCTCTGGACAGCCAGCACCTCATCCATGGCCACCGGACCAGACCCCCACCACAAGGGAGAGTGGGACAGAGGAGAAAAAGAAAAGAAACGGCAGATCAACTGGTCTAAAAAGGAGGTCTATTTGAAGGCTAGAGTATACAAATGAGTTTTAAGGTGAGACTTAAATGCTTCTACTGAGGTAGCATCTCGAACTGTTACCGGGAGGGCATTCCAGAGTACTGGAGCCCGAAGGAAAAAAAACGCTCTATAGCCCGCAGACTTTTTTGGGGCTCTGGGAATCACTAATAAGCCGGAGTCCTTTGAACGCAGATTTCTTGCCGGGACATATGGTACAATACAATCGGGAAGATAGGCTGGAGCTAGACCGTGTAGTATTTTATATGTAAGTAGTAAAACCTTAAAGTCACATCTTAAGTGCACAGGAAGCCAGTTAATTTAATCATCATCTTGTGACAGTGCCTTATATTGGAGAGTTTCGATGCAAGTTAATATAATTTTTTGAGAATATCACACCAATATTTACTATGAATATCGGATCGGCACACCCCTATTGAGGATTAAGTCCCCACTAACGCCATTGTTATTGTCCCCCATTGTTATTGAATAGCTCCTGTTCGATTGGAACGGCCTTTTAGTTACAGGGTTTTAGCCTGTTGCTTGGTGTGCATGTTTTGACTGATCTGATGTCGGCAGGTTTTATCTTTTACCAAGAAGTGAGTTAAAGGCCTAATGAAATGAGATTTTCTTATTTAAACGGGGATAGCAGGTCTATTGTCATACTTGATCATTTCGCGATATTGCCATATTTTTGCTGAAAGGATTTAGTAGAGAACATCGACGATAAAGTCCGCAACTTTTGGTCGCTAATAAAAAAGCTTCGCCTTTACCGGAAGAAGCAGACGATGTCGTCACAAGGGTGAGGGCTCCTCACATTGTTTTAATGGGAGTTTCCAGCAGCAAGAGCTATTCGGACCGAGAAAAGGACAATTTCCCCATTAATATGAGCGAGGATGAAAGATTTGTGGTTGATGATATGGAAAGACAACAAAAAAATTAAAAAATTAAAGTAAAAGAAAAAGCGACGGCTCCGGCCGGCGGAAGTGTGAGCGTTTCAGATGTAATTAGACACATTTACTAGGATAATTCTGGAAGATCCCTTATCTGCTTATTTTTTTTAATAGTGTTTTAGTGAGCTTGTAAAGTCATACCTTGAGGTCGGATGGCTGCGGTGAACACACAGTGTCTCAGAGAGAAGCCGAGGAGCCAAGCTCACAGCTGCCTTTTAAACAGCTACTGCAGGACGACGAATAATCCAATGATGTCTCCGGTAAGATATATATCACAATTTTCCCATCCAAAAACAAGCTGGTTGACATAGAGAAACATGTTCGCTTGACCGCTCTGTGTTAAAAACAAAGAAACACCGGCTGTGTCTCGGTGCTAAAGACAGTTGCAATCCACCACTTTCCACCAACAGCATTGTTCTTTATAGTCTCCATTATTAATTGAACAAATTGCAAAAGATTCAGCAACACAGATGTACAAATTACTGTGTAATTATGCAATGAAAAGAGACGACTTTTAGCCGTAACTGGTAAGGAGCTAATATTTAACGAGCGTGCATCGTTTTTAACAACAAACTCCGCGGGAAATTTAAAATTGCAATTTAGTAAACTAAACCGGCCGTACTGGCATGTGTTGCAATGTTAATATTTCATCATTGATATATAAACTATCAGACTGTGTGGTCGGTAGTAGTGGGTTTCAGTAGGCCTTTAAATGATTTAAAACTGTGTACATAGAGTTTATATTGCTTTAGTTAAACATCATGGCTTCAGTCCCACAGTGTCGTCAGCCACGTGATTGCGAATAACTTCAGGAAACAGACTACGAGTGCGTAAGAGTGTGTGTGAAGAGAGTTGGGGGGGGGCTGGGGGGTCAATTGCGGAGGGAGTCCTTAAAAACAGATCGAGGGCTTTGTCATTCCTTTGTGACGTGCCACTCAGTCTCCTGTAAGTGCTCGTTCGCACGCCATTACAGGTGAGTCATTACGCAGCCGGGTCTATTGACACTGCTCGACTAATTGACTGGGGTGAAGTCTTCAAAAAGCTTTTTATTTGGACGTTCCGCTGTAAAAAGCCCCAGTGTTTATTAGATAGTAAACCTCCTCGCAGGAAGAAAGGAAGATGATCCTCACTGGCCTTATTTCAGAAGGTTCACTCCAAAAATGGCTCGACTAACATAATGTGACTGTCCTGAAATGGAGCAGGACAATATATACAGTGGGGGCAAAAAAGTCTTTAGTCAGCCACCGATTGTGCAAGTTCTCCCACTTAAAATGATGACAGAGGTCTGTAATTTTCATCATAGGTACACTTCAACTGTGAGAGACAGAATGTGAAAAAAGAATCCAGAAATTCACATTGTAGGAATTTTAAATAATTTATTTGTAAATGATGGTGGAAAATAAGTATTTGGTCAACCATTCAAAGCTCTCACTGATGGAAGGAGGTTTTGGCTCAAAATCTCACGATACATGACCCCATTCATTCTTTCCTTAACACGGATCAATCGTCCTGTCCTTTTAACATAAAAACAGCCCCAAAGCATGATGTTTCCACCCCCATGCTTCGCAGTAGGTGTGGTGTTCTTGGGATGAACCTCAGTATTCTTCTTCCTCCAAACACGACGAGTTGAGTTTATACCAAAAAGTTCTATTTTGGTTTCATCTGACCACATGACATTCTCCCAATCCTCTGCTGTATCATCCATGTATCCATTTTGGTTATTTTTAATTTTTTTCTAGTCCTTAGCTATCAATATCATCATCCACAAATCTTTCATCCTCGCTCAAATTAATGGGGAAATTGTCGTTTTCTCGGTCCGAATAGCTCTTGCTGCTGGAGGCTCACATTATAAACAAAGTGAGGACGCGAGGAGCCCTAACCCTTGTATAAACTCAACTCGTCGTGTTTGGAGGAAGAAGAATACTGAGTTGCATCCCAAGAGCACCACACCTACTGTGAAGCATGGGGGTATGAAACATCATGCTTTGGGGCTGTTTTTCTGCTAAGGGGACAGGACGATTGATCCGTGTTAAGGAAAGAATGAATGGGGTCATGTATCGTGAGATTTTGAGCCAAAACCTCCTTCCATCAGTGAGAGCTTTGAATAGTTGACCAAATACTTATTTTCCACCATAATTTACGGATAAATTCTTTAAAATTCCTACAATGTGAATTCCTGGATTTTTTTTTCACATTCTGTGTCTCACAGTTGAAGTGTACCTATGATGAAAATTACAGACCTCTGTCATCATTTTAAGTGGGAGAACTTGCACAATCGATGGCTGACTAAATACTTTTTTGCCCCACTGTATTTATCCGTCATCGATACAAACCTCTACACAATACTGCAATTATCCCTGACATTTTGCATTCATGTAACTGGAAAATTTCACAAGCCTACAGTTAAAAGCACCGCTGCCATCATTGGAGAACGCGAACAAGACAACCTATGGCTGCTTGTCACCTGCTCACACTAATCCCTTTTTTTTTTACAGGGGGTATCGTTTTCACGCACAGGTCTGAAACCTTACACCTGTCTCGTTGTCCGTCTGTAGGGGTTATCTGGGTGACACCTTTGAATGCGACAATCCCACCCCTACACCCTTTTAACCCCCCGCCCTGTCAGCACACACCTTTGCATCAACACATGGCAGAAGGGGGGTCTTTTATCTGAAATGAGATACAACAACCCTTTGACCTGGGGGTCAATGCCATAGAATACCTACAGTAGACAGTAACCTACTATGCTGTACTCGCTATGTATCACTACCATGAATTGATTAACGTGGACCCCGACTTAAACAAGTTGAAAAACGTATTCGGGTGTTACCATTTAGTGGTCAATTGTACGGAATATGTACTGTACTGTGCAGTCTACTAATAAAAGTTTCAATTAATCAATATACAGCACGGGTGTCAAACCCCTTTCATTGAGGTCCACATCATATGTAACTGTGAATGTATATTAATATTGTGACGGTTAGCTGGCATCGTGGTGCGGGTTTGTTCTCTAATATGCAGTCGGACTTGGACACAGCGTGAAGGTAAGAAATGATGATTTATTTATACTAAAGAACAGAAAAACCTGCACAAGGCACTAAAGGCAAAACAAACAGAACTAGCATGAGAGCTAGAAAGAACTAAAAGCGCAAGCATGTGAGCTATGGAACAAACAAAGGAAGCATAGTGCATAAGCTAGCAAGTACAAAAACAGTTCTTTACCACAATCGGGGATCAGCGTCACCTGTTGCATGGAATAGAAACTAGGATCCGAGAGTGAGTAAACGGAAAAGTCAGGCTTAAATAAGGAAAGTAATTACGAGGCAGGTGCGCGTAAAAAACAAAAGGCAGGTGACACTAATGCGTAACTATGGCAACAGAACAAAACAGGAAGTGCCACCAGGAACTAAGGAAGTCAAATACCAACAGAATACGATACAAAAACGGAACAAAACCAGAATATTTGTCATGATCCGCTGCACGGATCATGACAAATATTAATTGAGGCTGTCTAAGTTAACGCGATAATGAGTTAACTATCAGTTCATTAAACGCCACTAGTTTTATTTATTTTTTTAACCCTTGTTCCATTCCGTAGCGTGGCAAAATGTATAGTCTAGTTACTTTTGAGCCACAACCTCGAAAATAGCGAGTAAAACTGCACAAAGAATAGGGTACATTATGGAAATCTTGGATCCAAAGCCATGGCACGCCGTTCTTCCGACAAGACTATTTTATCTTTGATCGCCGTGAGACGACATCATTGGAGCAACTTCCTGCTGATGGGCTTTGCGGCTTGCAGAGAGGTAGAACTTCGCGTTCGCGTTTTCATTACGGTTGACTGCTAAGATAACATAAAATGTCGATTGTTAAACTAATTGCTCTAGTAAAATGGAATAAAAGCACACCATAAAAAACGGTTGACAGGAAGTCTAGAGACCACTTTTAATCTGAGACTTTCGTCAAAACATGTTAAGACACCTCTTCTCATATCAGAGATGTATATAGTTTGGATTTATTTGTACTATACCATACTTGCCAAACTTGAGAGCTCCAATTTCAGGGGTTGGGGGTGTGGTTATTTACAGCTGTTGTGTGCGCAGTTGTGCACTGAACTTTCTAAAGTAGATGTTATTGTCACATATGCGTGATTGATTGATTGATTGAAACTTTTATTAGTAGATTGCACAGTACAGTACATATTCCGTACAATTGACCACTAAATGGTAACACCGCAATAAGTTTTTCAACTTGTTTAATTCGTGATACAAATATATACTATCAGCATAATACAGTCATCACACAAGTTAATCATCATAGTATATACATTGAATTATTTACATTATTTACAATCCGGGGATTGGGATGAGGCCCTATGGTTGATATCAGTACTTCAGTCGTCAACAATTGCATCAACAGAGAAATGGACATTGAAACAGTGTAGATCTTACTTAGTAGGATATGTACAGCCAGCAGAGAACATAGTGAGTTCACATAGCATATGAACAAGTAAATACATTGAAATACATTCGATTATTTACATTTGGTTATTTACAATCCGGGGAGATGGGATGTGAATGTAGGAGGATAAAGGGTTGAAGTTGCCTGAAGATCTTGTGCTGGTGCATGCTCAGTAGATGGCAGTATTGTCCTGTTTAAGAGTGTCACATGCTGTTTACGGCAGACAAACTGCCTTACGGTAGAGTGATAGACGTAAACGTGACTGCTGTTGTTGTGTGTTGTTACTGCGCTGATAGGACGTTAATGAAACTGCCTAACAATAAACCCACATAAGAAACCAAGAACTCGCCCTCGATCATTCTACAGTTATAACGTCATTGGGCAGAGACACTCTCAGACACCTCACTCAGGTCCTCACGGAGCTGGAAGGGGCGTGGCCTCTAGCTCCGCCTGAATTTCGGGAGAGGCGCTGAATTTCGGGAGGCTCCCGGAAAATCCGGGAGGGTTGGCGATTATGTACTATACCCTTATCAATTTTCTTTAATTATACCACCATATATCAGTACTATATGTAATATGTGTAAATAAAGATGTGAAAAAATGCATTTTAATTGGGTTTTATATCAGCACACGAGACTGAACACCTCCAATATGTTGTACTGTAACTTGTCAGAACAGGGAACTCTTTTATCAAGATTTATTTTCTTGAGAAGACCACAAAGATCCATCACTGTGTATCTATTCATTACAATTACACTCAGCTGGATATAACGTTTTTATACAGCATGCCTGTGCAGAGCACACACCTTTTACATGACATGTCATATCAAATATATCATTTGTTCTCAACCTTTTTTCAGTGATGTACCCCCTGTGAACATTTTTTTTAATAAAATTACCTCCTAATCAGAGCAAAGCATTTTTGGTTGAAAAAAGGAGATAAAGAAGTAAAATACAGCACTATGTCATCAGTTTCTGATTTATTAAATGGTATAACAGTGCAAAATATTGCACATTTGTAGTCTTTTTTGAAATATTTGGAAAAAAATATATACACAAACTAAAAACTTGTTGAAAAATAAACAAGTGTGTGGAGGGACGGAGCCGACGGCAGGATAGGACAGACAGCGGTCCTACCCGAGATGGCAGCCAAGAGGCGGAGCATGCAGTGAAGCGGAGAGGCGGGGCGCACTTAAAGCAGCAATCTTAGTCAGGTGTGTAAACGACACACCTGCTCTCAATCCCTGCATCTTCTGCTGCAGCATAAAAGGGGAGAAGGAGGAGCAATTGTGGCAGAAGTAGGAGAAGAAACCACTGACGACAAAGACGACAAGAGATGAGCCCCCGCGAAAGACGCAGCCACCGGCCACCGAAAGGCACGCCGATACGAGCAGGAAAATAGGTCGTGCTAGAAATTGTCGCGACCGACTGGGAGTCAACACAATTTATCGAAATAATAAATGAGTGTCAAACCAGCTACGAGGCGTCTTGCATCGATGGCCCTTGCAAACCACACGATGACGGCTGGAGACCTGTCACAAAGTGATGCAATTATAAAGATTTCTACACATAGAAGTAATCATCAACTTAAAGTGCCCTCTTTAGGGATTGTAATAGAGATCCTTCTGGATTCATGAAATTAATTCTAAACATTTCTTCGAAAAAAAAAGAAATCTTTAACATCAATATTTATGGAACATGTCCACAAAAAAATCTAGCTGTCAACACTGAATTTTGCATTGTTGCATTTATTTTCTCAGTTAATGAACTTACGTTCATGTTTTGATGAAGTATTATTCAATAAATATATTTATAAAGGATTTTATAATTGTTGCTATTTTTAGAATATTTAAAAAAATCTCACCTATCCCTTGGGATACCTCCAAGTGCCCCCAGGGGTACGCATACCCCCATTTGAGAACCACTGAAATATATCATATTAATCAACACAATCAATTGGCATGTTGAGTAAGTGCATTTTGTAACTATGGGAATTGTTATTTGTGTTTATGTTGCACACAGACGTATTTGAGTGACGGACCGGAAGCCATATTGAGTGTCAACAGCTACCGATGTACTTGTGTGTGTGGTATGTCCATCCATCCATTTTCTACAGCTTATTCCCTTTCGGGGTCGCGGGGGGTGCTGGCGCCTATCTCAGCTACAATCTGTTCTCTGTTGTCCTCTGTGTTTTTTTTATACAATTTGATTTCTATTTCACTGTTTTAATTGATTTTACCCTTTAAAATAGTTTTTAATCATATTTGTTTTTATATTGTTTTTATTGGTTTTATATTTATTTATTTTTTGTTTTTATTAAGTCATTGGTGGAGCATAATATATATATATATATATATATATATATATATATATATATATATATATATATATATCCATCCATCCATCCATTTTCTACCGCTTATTCCCTTTCGGGGTCGCGGGGGGCGCTGGCGCCTATCTCAGCTACAATATATATACTTTTTTTATTTTATTTGATTAATTTATTATTATTATTATTTTTTTATATATATATTTTTTTTACAATTGTTTTTAACATGGCTGTGCAGCACTTTGGAAACGTTATTGTTGTTTAAATGTGCTATATAAATAAAGTGGATTGGATTGATTGGATTGGAAGGCGGGGTACACCCTGGACAAGTCGCCACCTCATCGCAGGGTATGTATTATATACAACACAAAGACACAGTGATCAAGTGTAGTTCTCCATCATCCAGTTTGTAGTCAACACACAGAAGGAACTGAAAGACATTCAAGCCAGATGTGTTTTAATGTCACCCAAACGCGCTGCAAAGAAGTGACGTTAGACAGCAACCAGAGACCTGTCAGTCACAGCGGATGCTATCTTTCTTTGAAGCATTGATTATTATATTACCTCAATTTTTCACTTTCCTTCACTGGATTAACACGAATCTTTCATCCTCGCTCAAAGTAATGGGGAAATTGTCATTTTCTATGTCTGAATTGCTGTTTTTGTTGGAGGCTCCCATTAAAATCAATGTGAATATCATCAAATACCATCAACATGTGACGTCATCGTCTGTGACTTCCGGTAGAGGCAGGGCTTTTCTCCAGTTGCAAACTTTATCGTGGATGTTCTCTACTAAATCCTTTCAGCAAAAATATGGCAATATCTCGAAATTATCAAGTATGACACATAGAATGGACCTGCTATCCCCGTTTAAATAAGAAAATCTCATTTCAGTAGGCCTTTAACATTGCAACACATGCCAATACGGCCTTTTTAGTTTACTAAATTGCAATTTTTAATTTTCCGCGGAGTTTCTTGTTGAAAACGTCGCGGAATGATGACGCGCACGCGAGAAGTCACGGACTGTCAGGAAATATTAGCACTGCACCACTCGCGGCTAAAAGTCGTCTGCTTCAACCGCATAATTACACAGTGAATCTTTTGCAATTTGTTCATTTAATAATGGAGACTATAAAGAAGAATGCTGTTGGTGGAAAGCGGTGTATTGCAGCTGTCTTTAGCACCGAGACACAGCCGGTGTTTTTGTTTGTTGTGAAGCAGAGCGGTCAAGCGAACATGTTTTCTCTACGTCAACCAGCATGTTTTTGCATGGGGAAATTGTGATATATGTCTTACCGGAGACACCAGTGGATTATTCGTCGTCCTGCAGCAAATGTCAAAAAAGGCAGCAGTGTGCTTGGCTCCTCGGCTTCTCTCTGAGACACTGCGTGTTCACCGCAGCCATCCGACCTCGAAGTATGTCTTTACAATCTTTAAAATCTCACTAAAACACTATTAAAACAATAAGCAGATATGGGATCTTCCAGAATTATCCTAGTAAATGTGTCTAATTACATCTGAAACGCTCACTTTGCCGCCGCCCGGAGCAGTCGCTTTTTTTTTTTTTTTCTCCTAGTCCTTCAATCTGTATCTTAATTCACAAATCTTTCATCCTCGCTCAAATTAATGTGGAAATTGTTGCTTTCTCCGTCCGAATTGCTCTTACTGCTGGTGGCTCCCATACTTCCGGTACAGGCAAGGCTTTTCTATTATCGACCAAAAGTTGCGAACTTTATCGTCGATGTTCTCTACTAAATCCTTTCAGCAAAAATACGGCAATATCGCGAAATGATTAAGTATGACACATAGAATGGACCTGCTATTCCTGTTTAAATAAGAAAATCTCATTTCTGTAGGCCTTTAATGTTACAGTGGCCAAAAATATTAAATATAAATAAAACCTCTGCCTTGTTTTTAATTAATACTTAGGCCTACATATAAATAAATGGGTTGTACTTGTATAGCGCTTTTCTACCTTCAAGGTACTCAAAGCGCTTTGACACTACTTCCACATTTACCCATTCACACACACATTCACACACTGATGGAGGGAGCTGCCATGCAAGGCGCCAACCAGCACCCATCAGGAGCAAGGGTGAAGTGTCTTGCTCAGGACACAACGGACGTGACGAGGTTGGTACTAGGTGGGATTTGAACCAGTGACCCTCAGGTTGCGCACGGCCACTCTCCCACTGCGCCACGCCGTCCCTGCTACTGTATTTTGATATTAGTCAGTATGGTGGTACTTGGAGAATTAGGTTATTTCTAAGGTGGTACTCGGTAAAAAAGTTAGTTTGAGAACCACTGCACTACTGTATGTGATTAACCCGCCCTTCACAGGGGTGGAAATTTCCACTTTGCGGGCAGGGATTTTTCAATTTGGTATCAAGTGTTTGTCGCTACGTAGACGGAATTTGCTTCTTTTGTGGAGGCGAGTCTGGTGTAATTTCGAGCAAGGGCAGGGTGTCCACCGCAGTAGGTCTTTCTTTCTTTCTGCCTCCCACCATGTGCGGTTTCATTAGTTACGGCTAATGAAAAGATGGCTGCTTTGGCCTGAGTTTAGAGCGCTTGCGTTCTTCCACTCCAAAACAGGTGTGCCTTCCAGCACTGACTGTAGCTGCACACTAAATATCCGTCATCATCGACTTTGATTTATCAAGGCAGCGGAAGTACAGTCATGGACAAACATTTTTCATCTTTGTGGTGTCCATAAAAATTTATTTTTCGCTACATAACATGGAAATGGTTTTAAAAACAAAACAAAGGCAGTAAGTTATGTTAGTAAGTTATAAAAAATATATATATGTGTGCCATGCGTTTCCCACCTAGGCTTTCAGTGATGTCCTACTTAGTCCGACTTTAATAAATGCCCCTGAAAATACCATAATTTATGTCACCACATGACCACGGCTGGAGAAATGCTATACAAAAACACACTTGTGCAATACTGTGCATTGAAACACCTCAACAGTGTACAAAATAGGCTATATTTCAGATCATTTAAAAAATCAAGTTAAAGTACTTAAAGAGGAACATTATCACAATTTCAAAAGGGTTAAAAACAATAAAAATCAGTTCCCAGTGGCTTGTTTTATTTTTCGAAGTTTTTTTCAAAATGTTACACATCCCGGAATATCCCGAAAAACCGCTTCAAAGTGCCTGATTTTCACCATCGCTATATCCACCCGTCCATTTCCCTGTGACGTCATACAGGGCTGCCAATACAAACAACATGGCGGTTACCACAGCAAGATATAGCGACATTAGCTCGGATTCAGACTCGGATTTCAGCGGCTTAAGCGATTCAACAGATTACGCATGTATTGAAACAGATGGTCGGAGTATGGAGGCAGATAGCGAAAACGAAATTGAAGAAGAAATTGAAGCTATTGAGCGAATAGCTATTGACGCTATTCGGCCATAGCGTGGGTGTACCTAATGAAGTGGCCAATAGCATGGCTGCCTTATTAGCATCGCCGGTAAAATGTGCGGACCAAACGATCAGGACTTTCGCATCTTGAGACGCTAGGGCAACTTAAATCCGTCGATTAGTAAGTGTTTGTTTCGCATTAAATGTGGGTATATAGTTTCAAATGTACATACAGCTAGCGTAAATAGCATGTTAGCATTGATTAGCATAGCATGTTAGCATTGATTAGCTGGCAGTCATGCCGTGACCAAATATGTCTGATTAGCACATAATTCAACAACATCCACAAAACTCACCTTTGTGATTTCGTTGACTTAATCGTTGCAAATGCATCTGCAGGTTATCCATACATCTCTGTGCCATGTCTGCCTTAGCATCGCCGGCAGACACTCTGGCAAATTCAGTGGGGGTCTGGCGGCAGATTTCTTGCCAGTGGTGCGACTTGAATCCCTCCCTGTTAGTGTTGTTACACCCTCCGACAACACACCGACGAGGCATGATGTCTCCAAGGTTCTAAAAAATAGTCGAAAAAACTGAAAATAACAGAGCTGAGACCCGGTGTTTGTAATGTGGAAATGAAAATGGCGGGTGTGACGTCACGTTCTGACGTCATCGCTAAAAGACCGATAAACATAAAGGCGTTTAATTTGCCAAAATTCACCCATTTAGAGTTTGGAAATCGGTTAAAAAAAAATACATGGTCTTTTTTCTGCAACATCAAGGTATATATTGACGCTTGCATAGGTTTTGTGATAATGTTCCCCTTTAAAAGTACCAAATATTGTCACACACATACTAGATGTGGCGAAATGTTTCTCTGCATTTGACCCATCACCCTTCATCACCCCCTGAGAGGTGAGGGGAGCAGTGGGCAGCAGCAGTACCACGCCCGGGAATCATTTGTTGTAATTTAACCCCCAATTCCAACCGTTAATGCTGAGTGCCAAGCAGGGAAGTAACGGGTCCCATTTTTATAGTCTTTGGTATGACTCGGCCGGGATTTGAACTCATGACCTACCGATCTCAGGGCGGACACTCTAACCACTTGGCCACCGAGTGCAGCGAAGATGTAACATAGCGTGAGGGTAAGGGTAATGATTTATTAAAGGGGAACATTATCACCAGAGGGCTTCATGGTGGCAGAGGGGTTAGTGCGTCTGCCTCACAATACGAAGTTCCTGCAGTCCTGGGTTCAAATCCAGGCTCGGGATCTTTCTGTGTGGAGTTTGCATGTTCTCCCCGTGAATGCGTGGGTTCCCTCCGGGTACTCCGGCTTCCTCCCACCTCCAAACACATGCACCTGGGGATAGGTTGATTGGCAACACTAAAATTGGCCCTAGTGTGTGAATGTGAGTGTGAATGTTGTCTGTCTATCTGTGTTGGCCCTGCGATGAGGTGCGTCTTGTCCGGGGTGTACCCCGCCTTCCGCCCGATTGTAGCTGAGATAGGCGCCAGCACCCCCCGCAACCCAAAAAGGGAATAAGCGGTAGGAAATGGATGGATGGATTATCACCAGACGTATGTAAGTGTCAATATATACCTTGATGTTGCAGAAAAAAGACCATATATTTTTTCAACCGATTTCCGAACTCTAAATGGGTGAATTTTGGCAAATTTAACGCCTTTCTATTATTTGCTCTCGGAGCAATTACGTCAACGTGACGTCACCTAGGTAGTCAACCGCCATTTTCTCAAACACATTACACGCATCAAGTCAAATCAGCTCTGTTATTTTCCGGTTTTTCGACTGTTTTCCGTACCTTGGAGACATCATACCTCGTCGGTGTGTTGTCCGAGGGTGTAACAACACGATCAGGGACGAATTCAAGTTGATTTACGTAGAATGTGCATCGATTAGCACGCCATGCTAATCGATGCTAACGTGCTATTTAGGCTAGCTGTACGTACATTTTTAGCTATATTTGCATCCAGCGTTTCTCTCTACCCATATTTAATGCCAAACAAACACTTACCAATCGACGGATTTATGTTGCTCCGGTGTCACAAGATGCGAAAGTCCTGATCATTTGGTCTGCACGTTTTACCGGCGATGCTAAGACAGACATGGCACAGAGATGTATGGATAACCTGCAGATGCATTTCCAACGATAAAGTCAACGAAATCACAAAGGTGAGTTTTGTCTATGTTATTGACCTATGTGCTAATCAGATATATTTGGTCGTAGCATGACTGCCAGCTAATCGATGCTAACATGCTATTTAGGCTAGCTGTATGTACATTTGTAGCTATATTTGCATCCAGTGTTTCTCTCCACCCACATTTAATGCCAAACAAACACTTACCGATCGACGGATTTACGTTGCTCCAGTGTCACAAGATGCGAAAGTGCCGATCGTTTGGTCTGCACATTTTACCAACGATGCTAAGGCAGACATGGCCGAATAGCGTCAATAGCTATTCGCTCAATAGCTTCAGTTTCTTCTTCAATTTCATTTTTGCTATCTGCCTCCATACTCCAACCATCCGTTTCAATACATGCATAATCTGTTGAATCGCTTAAGCCGCTGAAATCAGAGTCTGAATCCGAGCTAGGGTCGCTATATTTTGCTGTGATATCCGCCTGGATAGCATGTATATCACTGGATGACGTCACAGGAAAATGGACAGTGGCTTCACAGATAGCGAAAATCAGGCCCTTTAAAGCCTTTTTTTGGGATATTCCACAATGGGTAAAATTTAGAAAAAAACTTTTAAAAATAAAATAAGCCACTGGGAACTGATGTGTATTGGTTTTAACCCTTCTGAAATTGTGATAATTTTCCCCTTTAACACTATAAAACCATTGCAACCCATATTCAGTTGAATATGCTACGTAGACAACATATTTGATGTTCAAACTGATAAATTTTTTTTTTTTTTTGCAAATATTCATTAACTTTAGAATTTGAAGCCAGCAACACGTGACAAAGAAGTTGGGAAAGGTGGCAATAAATACTGATATAGTCGAGGAATGCTCATCAAACACTTATTTGGAACATCCCACAGGTATGCAGGCTAATTGGGAACAGGTGGGTGCTACGATAGGTTATAAAAACAGCTTCCCAAAAAATACTCAGTCTTTCACAAGAAAGGATGGGGCGAGGTACACCCCTTTGTCCACAACTGCGTGAGCAAATAGTCAAACTGTTTAAGAACAACGTTTCTCAAAGTGCAATTGCAAGACATTTTGGGATTTCAACATCTACGGTCCATATTATCATCAAAAAGGTTCAGAGAATCTGAAGAAATCACTCCACGTAAGCGGCAAGGCCGGAAACCAACATTGAATGACCGTGACCTTCGATCCTGCGGACCGCACTGTATCAAAAACCGACATCAATGTTGCGCCTGTTCGGCATTGTGATGCCGGGTTCGATTCCCTCGAGGATGCGTCAAGTGAACACAGCAAAGGTAAGATATAAACAATTTATTTAACGAGAAGGATCTATGAAACAAAACACTGGTGCTAATAAAAGGCAAACAAAAGACGCTAGCATAAAAACTAGGATATACAACAATGAGAAATAAACTGGCACGTAGGCACATAAGAGTAAAACAAAACATAAAGCATGAGAGCTGGAATGAACAAATGGCTTAGCGTGAAAAGATAGCGAGATTATACATACTTGACAGAGTGCAGGCGTAACTCGTTGCGGGAAAGCAAATCATGAATCCAGAAAGAATAATGAAACGGGACGGGCTTAGATAGGGAAGTAATCAAAAGTGACAGGTGTGCAGAAACCGTGTTTAGCAGGTGAGATCAATGAGCAACCATGGTGACTGACTAAACAGGAAGTAAGAGGGTAGAACGACGGAGTGATACAACAACTGGAAGTATAAACAATAATATGTGGTAATCCAAGTAGCGGATCGCTACAATCTCTAAAGGATATCACCACATGGGCTCAGGAACACTTCAGTTAACCACTGTCACTAAATACAGTTCATCGCTACATCTGTAAGCGCAAGATAAAGCTCTACTATGCAAAGCGAAAGCCATTTGAGACAGTGATTTAGAGCTATATAAATAATGATTGATTGATTTATCAACAACATCCAGAAACGCCGCCGGCTTCTCTGGGCCCGAGATCATTCAAGATGGACTGATGCAAAGTTGAAAAGTGTTCTGTGGTCTGACGAGTCCACATTTCAAAATATTCGACACAAAGGGGAAGCGAACCATTCAGACTGTTATCGACGCAAAGTTCAAAAGCCAGCATTTGTGATGGTATGGGGGTGCATTAGTGCCCAAGGCATGGGTAAATATTAGGGTCAATTTAAGTAATGTAAGCCAGTCATCACAATTAATCTAAATAAAGAAATGATTAATCTGATAAAAAAAACAAAAACGGCTTGACTAAAAAGATAATGCTCAGTTGTAAATGACAAGAGGGCGTGCTGACGTCTGTCGCGCGGCAGAGTTGGATTTCAGTGTTTATTTGCAAACTCCCTGTGTGTTCATACGCTGACTCTTTGTATGCGGATCTCAGGTGGAGATTGTGGGACCCTGGCGGGCCACCAGCTATACAGTCTGAAAGCGACAACGCGAAACCGGAGACGTAAGGCAACGCCGAGGCAATTAGGGCCCACAAAGAGGAGCGTTTTTTTCCCCCCCACTCAAATTCACCCCTATTGTGTTGCTAAATACTGTTTAACAGTAAATAAATAAGGGCAGTTGCAAATTAAAGCAGAATGAGCCGCCCTTCCTGTTTGTGTCATTTGTGGACAAACAAAGCTGAATGATACATTTTTAGACTTTTCAAAACACGTGAATGAGATGCAATGAAGTCCGTCCTCCCCTGAATGGAGCGTGTCTACCGGATCTGGCCAGGATGAAATGCCATATCTTAGGCTGATCTTTATCTCTTAATCGCTTCCTTTGTCTCCCGTGATTCCCCAGAACTTCCCGGACTTCCCTCCTGGACAAGCCTCTTTGATGTGTCAGCAACAGTCAGGGGGACCGGGGCTGCTCAACTTTATATTTATGTGTGGGCTTGTGTGAGATCATTTAAAGGCCTACTGAAACCCACTACTACCCACCACGCAGTCTGATAGTTTATATATCAATGATGAAATATTAAAAGGGGAACATTATCACAATTTCTGAAGGGTTAAAACCAATAAAAATCAGTTCCCAGAGGCTTATTTTATTTTTCGAAGTTTTCTCAAAATTTTACCCATCACGCACTATCCTGAAAAACGGCTTCAAAGTGCCTTTTTTAAACTGTCCTTATATCCACCCGTCTATTGTCCTGTGACGTCACTGCGTGAAGCCACCAGAAACAAACAATCAATCAATCAATCAATGTTTACTTATATAGCCCTAAATCACTAGTGTCTCAAAGGGCTGCACAAACCACCACGACATCCTCGGTAGGCCCACATAAGGGCAAGGAAAACTCACGCCCAGTGGGACATCGGTGACAATGATGACTATGAGAACCTTGGAGAGGAGGAAAGCAATGGATGTCGAGCGGGTCTAACATGATACTGTGAAAGTTCAATCCACAATGGATCCAACACAGTCGCGAGAGTCCAGTCCAAAGCGGATCCAACACAGCAGCGAGAGTCCCGTTCACAGCGGAGCCAGCAGGAAACCATCCCAAGCGGAGGCGGATCAGCAGCGCAGAGATGTCCCCAGCCGATACACAGGCAAGCAGTACATGGCCACCGGATCGGACCGGACCCCCTCCAGGGAGAGTGGGACATAGAAGAAAAAGAAAAGAAACGGCAGATCAACTGGTCTAAAAAGGGAGTCTATTTAAAGGCTAGAGTATACAAATGAGTTTTAAGGTGAGACTTAAATGCTTCTACTAGTGTCTCAAAGGGCTGCACAAACCACTACGACATCCTCGGTAGGCCCACATAAGGGCAAGGAAAACTCACACCCAGTGGGACGTCGGTGACAATGACTATGAGAACCTTGGAGAGGAGGAAAGCAATGGATGTCGAGCGGGTCTAACATGATACTGTGAAAGTTCAATCCACAATGGATCCAACACAGTCGCGAGAGTCCAGTCCAAAGCGGATCCAACACAGCAGCGAGAGTCCCGTTCACAGCGGAGCCAGCAGGAAACCATCCCAAGCGGAGGCGGATCAGCAGCGCAGAGATGTCCCCAGCCGATACACAGGCAAGCAGTACATGGCCACCGGATCGGACCCCCTCCACAAGGGAGAGTGGGACATAGAAGAAAAAGAAAAGAAAGGGCAGATCAACTGGTCTAAAAAGGGAGTCTATTTAAAGGCTAGAGTATACGAATGAGTTTTAAGGTGGGACTTAAATGCTTCTACTAGTGTCTCAAAGGGCTGCACAAACCACTACGACATCCTCGGTAGGCCCACATAAGGGCAAGGAAAACTCACACCCAGTGGGACATCGGTGACAATAATGACCCAGTGGGATGTCGGTGACAATGATGACTATGAGAACCTTGGAGAGGAGGAAAGCAATGGATGTCGAGCGGGTCTAACATGATACTGTGAAAGTTCAATCCACAATGGATCCAACACAGTCGCGAGAGTCCAGTCCAAAGCGGATCCAACACAGCAGCGAGAGTCCCGTTCACAGCGGAGCCGGCAGGAAACCATCCCAAGCGGAGGCGGATCAGCAGCGCAGAGATGTCCCCAGCCGATACACAGGCAAGCAGTACATGGCCACCGGATCGGACCCCCTCCACAAGGGAGAGTGGGACATAGAAGAAAAAGAAAAGAAAGGGCAGATCAACTGGTCTAAAAAGGGAGTCTATTTAAAGGCTAGAGTATACAAATGAGTTTTAAGGTGAGACTTAAATGCTTCTACTGAGGTAGCATCTCGAACTGTTACCGGGAGGGCATTCCAGAGTACTGGAGCCCGAATGGAAAACGCTCTATAGCGGATAGGGTTGGGTATAGAGCAGACATGGGCAAACTACGGCCCGCGGGCCACATACGGCCCGTTAGGCTTTTTAATCCGGCCCGCCGAACTTGTCCAAATTATAGTAAAAACCTTTTTTTCCCCCCTTTCCCTGCAATGCCCATGTTTCCCCAATAAATGGCACACTCAAAACACATTGACCGTTATTGGAGTGGCGCGTATTTCTCTTTATTTCACTTTAATTTTCACTTCATTTCACGTCACCATTAATTGATTAACGTGGACCCCGACTTAAACAAGTTGAAAAACTTATTCGGGTGTTACCATTTAGTGGTCAATTCTACGGAATATGTACTGTACTGTGCAATCTACTAATAAAAGTATCAATCAATCAATCAAAAAGCCCTTCTGTAAAAATGAGCGGACCAAAGAGAAGGAAAGTGGACAGCGAATGCCGAGTGTTTAATAAGGAGTGGACAACAAAATACTTCTTCACTGAAGTCCGATCAACGGCTGTATGTCTGATATGCCAAGAAGCTGTTGCGGTTTTCAAAGAGTACAATATCAGCCGTCACTTTGCCACGAAGCATGCAAACTATGCTAGCAAGCAGTCAACACAATAACGGGCGGCTACTGCTCAGAGGTTGGCAGCTAATTTACAGAGTCAACTGAACTTTTTTCACCGACAAACTGCAATTCAAGAGTCGAGTACCAAGGCAAGTTATTTGCTGGCATTCAAATTAGCAAAGGCTAGCAAGCCTTTTTCCGAAGGCGAGTTTTTGAAAGAGTGCATGGTAGAGACAGCAGGTCTCCTGTGTCCGGAGAGCAAAGCCAAGTTTGAAAAAATCAGTTTAGCACGCAGGACAGCGACTCGCCGCGTGGAACTGATTGACGAAGATATAGTCAGCGAGTTAAACAAAAAGGCGGAGTCCTTTAAGTTATATTCACTAGCACTGGATGAAAGTAACGACATAAAAGACACTGCTCAGCTCCTAATTTTTATTCGAGGGATTAACGACAGTTTTGAGATAACGGAGGAGCTTTTGAGCATGGAATCACTGAAAGGGAAAACGCGAGGAGAGGACTTATATCAATCAATCAATGTTTATTTATATAGCCCCAAATCACAAATGTCTCAAAGGACTGCACAAACCATTACGACTACAACATCCTCGGAAGAACCCACAAAAGGGCAAGGAAAACTCACAGAATTCACATCCAGTGGGACGCCAGTGACAATGCTGACTATGAGAAACCTTGGAGAGGACCCCCCCCCCCCCCCTAGGGGACCGAAAGCAATGGATGTCGAGCGGGTCTAACACGATACTGTGAAAGTTCAATCCATAGTGGCTCCAACACAGCCACGAGAGTTCAGTTCAAGCGGATCCAAGACAGCAGCCAGAGTCCTGTCCACAGGAAACCATCTCAAGCGGAGGCGGATCAGCAGCGTAGAGATGTCCCCAACCGATACAGGCGAGCGGTCCATTCTGGGTCCCGACGAGCGGTCCATCCTGGGTCTCGACTCTGTCCATCCTGGGTCTCGACTCTGGACAGCCAGTACTTCATCCATGGTCATCGGACCGGACCCCCTCCACAAGGGAGGGGGGGGACATAGGAGAAAGAAAAGAAGCGGCAGATCAACTGGTCTAAAAAGGAGGTCTATTTAAAGGCTAGAGTATACAGATGAGTTTTAAGGTGAGACTTAAATGTTTCTACTGAGGTAGCATCTCGAACTGTTACCGGGAGGGCATTCCAGAGTACTGGAGCCCGAACGGAAAACGCTCTATAGCCCGCAGACTTTTTTTGGGCTCTGGGAATCACTAATAAGCCGGAGTCTTTTGAACGCAGATTTCTTGCCGGGACATATGGTACAATACAATCGGCAAGATAGGCTGGAGCTAGACCGTGTAGTATTTTCTACGTAAGTAGTAAAACCTTAAAGTCACATCTTAAGTGCACAGGAAGCCAGTGCAGGTGAGCCAGTACAGGCGTAATGTGATCAAACTTTCTTGTTCTTGTCAAAAGTCTAGCAGCCGCATTTTGTACCAACTGTAATCTTTTATGAACAGGTGTCTGCTGTCATCGAGAGAATGAAGCTACCTTGGAGTAAACTTGCCAATGTCACCACGGATGGATCGCCAAATTGAACTGGAAAAAACATCGGGCTGCTAACTCCAGACTTTGATGCACTGGCAAAAAAGGGAGACCAACAACACTGTTCCCACTGAAATGGTGAGTTTTTCTGCTGTGTTATGAAAAAAATGCATATCGAAAGTTTAAAAGTGCGTCTTTTAATTAAGAGCAATGCGCATTTACGCACAGCAGTGGTACAGTAGATTAATTAACACGCCGCACATTGCTCTTAATTTAAATTTAAAATTTTCAGCTGCAGGTAGGATATTTAATACAGCCTATGTCTGTATTAATCCATCCATGATTTTGCGGAGTTTAACACAAGTAGATATTATTGAGCTTGAGTATTTCGTTGTGTAATAATATGTTTTGAATGTTGAAAATGATTCCATTTTTCAATAAATGTTGATTTCTTTAACTTTGCACCTTCGATTGAAACTTATTAAAAACAGACGCAATCTTAATAAATCACGGTGCGTATGTTATTTTAATCTATTTACATTTCCTCCTCACAGTATCTGCGAAATAGTATGTAAATGCAATATCTTGCATATTCCTTGAGACAAATTTCTTAACTGATAAGGGCTACTTTTCACATTTGAAAGACAGTTAATAAATTGGGTTGTAGTGTTCTTACTGTGATATGAGGTTTGCACACACTACATTTAATGCTTTAGTATATCCGGCCCAAACACTCCCTCCAAATGCACCTGGCCCGGCCCATCTGTCAAATTTTAAAACCCATTGTGGCCCGCGAGTCAAAAAGTTTGCCCACCCCTGGTATAGAGTATCGATTGGAACCGGGACTAGCTTTACGATTCTCCTGGAATCGTTCAAAAGTTTAAATTTCGATTCCTAGTTTCGATACCCAGTCCGCCGACCGGAAAAAAATAATAAGTCCACCGACCCGGAAGAAGAAGCCGCTGAAAACCAACAAAGAAGCGCCCACCACCGGAAGTGTTAGCATAGCCGAGCGAGTCAGTAAAGCATGGATAACGGGTGTCGACGGTCGAAAGTGTGGCTTTATTTTACGAAAAAAAATTAAATATCGGCGATATGTAACACGTGCGACAGGACTGTTTCGTGATGAAGCACCTCCGAGTTCATGGAGTACAAATAAATGCGTGTCCCGTCTTCGACAGGAGACACTATCTGTCCAGAACGCTCACGCATCCTGCCTGAGAAGGCGGATATAGTCATTTTCCTAAACAAGAACTGTCTCTGATTTTATACTGTACCTGCTGCTAATCAGGACTGGGTTTTGCAAGTTGTTTCTTATTGTTTATTTGCTTTTCTGCACCAGGTTAGCCCATCAGTGGGAGCACGGTAACATGTTTAAGTACCTGCAGCATCATACACTTGCGTAAATGTGTTTATGAGGTTTTCAAAAATAAAGTTCTCTTGATGAAAGTGTACCCCTGTGAAAATGACTATTAATATACATTATGAATACAAGTTCATACATTTGATATTTATATTCTAGTTGAAAACAGCCCTGTGAGGAACTTATAGTAAAAGTTCATAAAAAGTTAATAGAATTAAAATTGATGGAGAATGTCAGACTATTTCATTCACAAAGACTGCAGGTTAGCTAGCTCATTTAAAATATCCTAAACTTTTTTTTGACGCTGCCTTTTTTTTTTTTTTTTTTTTAAAGAAAAAATCGGAATCGAAACAAAGAATCGGAATCGTTCGAGTTCAAACGATACCCAACCCTAATGGCGGATAGCACAGAAAGGTGTAGCAGAGTAGCTCGAATTCAGACTCGGATTTCAGCGGCGCAAGCGATTCAACAGATTACGCGTGTATTGAAACGGACGGTTGGAGTGTGGAGGCACATAGCTAAAACGAAATTGAAGAAGAAATGAAGCTATTGAGCATATCACGACAGACAGCGGCACGGGAGGAAGCGCAGATGAATTTGGCGATCGCCTTCTAACCAACGATTGGTATGTGTTTGTTTGGAATTAAATGTGGATCGAGGGAAAGGCTTGATGCAAATATAGCTACAAATGAGGGATAATGATGCAATATGTACATACAGCTAGCCTAAATAGCATGTTAGCATCGATTAGCTTGCAGTCATGCCGTGACCAAATATGTCTGATTAGCACTTAAGTCAATAACATCAACAAAACTCACCTTTGTGATTTCGTTGACTTTATCGTTGGAAATGCATCTGCTTTGAGTGTCGCGGGATATCCACACATTCTTGCCATCTCTGTCGTAGTATAGCTGTCGTCAGTAAAGTGTGCAGAACAAACGAGGGACTTTCGCATCTTTTGACCACTGTTGCAACTTGAATCCGTCTCTGTTCGTGTTGTTACACCCTCCGACAACACACAGACGAGGCATGATGTCTCCAAGGTATGGAAAAACAGTCGAAAAAACGGAAAAATAACAGAGCTGATTTGACTTGGTGTTTGAGAAAATGGCGGATCGCTTCATGTTGAGACTTCACGGGTGAAAGGTCATCGCTCGACAGGCTATCAATTGAAAGGCCTTTAAATCGCCAAATTCACCCTTTTAGAGTTCGGAAATCGGTTAGAAAAACATATGGTCTTTTTTCTGCACCATCAAGGTATATATTGACGCCTACATAGGTCTGGTGATAATGTTCCCCTTTAACATTGCAACACAGGCCAATACGGCCAGGTTAGTTTACTAGATTGCAATTAAAAATTTCGCGCAAAGTATCTTGTTGAAAACGTTGAGGTATGATAAGGCGGATGATGACGCGTGTGCTTGACGTCACGGATTGTAGCGGACATTTTGATCCAGCTCCGATCCCAGCTATGAGTCGTCTGCTTCAAATCGCATAATTACACAGTATTCTGGACATCTGTGTTGGTGAATCTTTTGCATTTTGTTCAATTAATAATGGAGACGTCAAAGAAGAAAGATGTAGGTGGGAAGCGGTGTACTGCGGCCGCCTTTAGCAACACAAACACAGCCGGTGTTTCCTTATTTACATTCGGCTCTTACCGTAAACATGAGCGGAGAATTTGACTCGTTCTTCCTGCAGCTGTGGACTCTCTTGCCTCCTCCCACCGGCCGCCACAGACAGTCGGATGCTTACACCGTGGAGGAAAAAAATAAAAATAAAAATAAAAATCTCAGCCCGGCTGCCTTGCCTTGTCGAGAAACGTGTCTTCCCTCGTAGACACTGGCGGTCACCACACCCCTCAGACTTTCAGGTACGCGTACGACCATATAATCTCACTAAAACATCCATCCATCCATCCATCATCTTCCGCTTATCCGAGGTCGGGTCGCGGGGGCAACAGCCTAAGCAGGGAAACCCAGACTTCCCTCTCCCCAGCCACTTCGTCTAGCTCTTCCCGGGGGATCCCGAGGCGTTCCCAGGCCAGCCGGGAGACATAGTCTTCCCAACGTGTCCTGGGTCTTCCCCGTGGCCTCCTACCGGTTGGACGTGCCCTAAACACCTCCCTAGGGAGGCGTTCGGGTGGCATCCTGACCAGATGCCCGAACCACCTCATCTGGCTCCTCTCGATGTGGAGGAGCAGCGGCTTTACTTTGAGTTCCTCCCGGATGGCAGAGCTTCTCACCCTACCTCTAAGGGAGAGCCCCGCCACACGGCGGAGGAAACTCATTTCGGCCGCTTGTACCCGTGATCTTATCCTTTCGGTCATGACCCAAAGCTCATGACCATAGGTGAGGATGGGAACGTAGATCGACCGGTAAATTGAGAGTTTTGCCTTCCGGCTCAGCTCCTTCTTCACCACAACGGATCGGTACAACGTCCGCATTACTGAAGACGCCGCACCGATCCGCCTGTCGATCTCACGATCCACTCTTCCCTCACTCGTGAACAAGACTCCTAGGTACTTGAACTCCTCCACTTGGGGCAGGGTCTCCTCCCCAACCCGGAGATGGCACTCCACCCTTTTCCGGGCGAGAACCATGGACTCGGACTTGGATTTTCCAGAATTATCCTAGTAAATGTGTCTAACAACATCTGAATCACTCCCACTGCCCTCGTCTTTTAAAAAAAAAAAAAATTCTAGTCCTTCACTCTCACTTACCTCATCCAAAAATCTTTCATCTTCGCTCAAATTAATGGGGAAGGTTGATTGGCAACACTAAATTGGCCCTAGTGTGTGAATGTGAGTGTGAATGTTGTCTGTCTATCCGTGTTGGCCCTGCGATGGGGTGGCGACTTGTCCAAGGTGTACACCAACTTCCGCCTGATTGTAGCTGAGATAGGCACAGCGCCCCCCGCGACCCCAAAGGGTATAATCGGTAGAAAATGGATGGATTTTTATCCCATATTTGTTCCCACTATCGCACCTGAAGTTCGAGTCCTTAATCTCGTTATATGCAAATTTAATGACAATAAAGTCCATTCTATTCTATTATTATTTGTCGTTAATTATACTTTCTGAGTAAATGTGATAATGTTCAGTCAACTCATGGGTGTTAATTTTCTATCTTTCAAGATAAAAAAAAAAACCTCAAATTACAAGATGTTTTTGATGTAGTTTGCTCATTTTCCTCAACCAGTGCACTAACATTATGTGGTTTATTTTTTTTATTTTTTTTTACAAATGTAGCATCTACAAAAATACAAATAATTGTAATTGCGATATCAAGTGGACACATTTAGAACAGCAGTTTCTTTCATTCAAAAATGTCGGCTTATTTTTATAGTAATGCGGATAAAACCTGTTCACGGTCCTGATTCGGCCCGAGGGCCGTACGTTTGACACTCCTGATCTAATGGAACGTCAAAATAATTGCTTAATCAAAAATTCTAACATTTCAAACGTGTGTAATGTTAGTGGCCACAAATATCAAATACACTTATAAAATAAAACTTCTGCCTTATTCTTAATGACTACTTAGGCCTTCTGCGCTACTGAAATTTATTGTTGGTCATTATGGTGGTACTTGGAGAGCCAAGTGTTTCCTGAGGTGGGTGCAGAGTGAAAAAAGTTTAAGAACCATTGATCTATAGAAGAAGGCTTCATTTCTTCATAGACTGTATAGAGTCCTCCAACCCCCCAACACACCAGAGCTCATTCGGTTTCCACATTTATTTGCAGGTATGAATAATTCATATAGCTGGATCAAATATATTTCACCTACAGACCTCTCCTCTTCAGTCTGCACAGGCTAACTAATTTTCCGGGTGTTAGGGTTTCACTTCTGTTTGCAACATTACACCCATACTTGCCAACCATCCTGGATTTTCCGGAAGACTCCCGAAATTCAGCGCCTTTCCCGAAAACCTCCCGGAAGAAATTTTCTCCCGAAATTAAGCCGGAGCTGGAGGCCACGCCCCTCGAGCTCCATTTGGACATGAGTGGGTACAGCCTGTTTTCATGTCCGCTTTCCCACTACATAAACAGCTTGCCTGCCCAATCACGTCACAACATCTACGGATTTTATATAAAAAAACTGCACAGACAAGGAGACGAAGCAGAAGAACGAGGAAGTTACAGCTATGCCGACGCCGTCTGTAATAGAGTGATCTATGTTGTCTGTTGCCATCTCCTGGTCAATGTTGGCTATCGCGTTATGGGGTTGCTTTTTGATTGGCAAATGGCAGAACAAAGGTTACTCAAATAGTGAAAGGTAAGTGTTGTTTTTAGTAACCAGCAAGCACAGTAAAGTTACTACGACAACTGTGTTTTTGATAGGTGCCGTCTAAAATGGTATTATTTCTTTTATTTATATATAATTAAATATATATAGCTAGAATTCACTGAAAGTCAAGTATTTCATACATACACATATATAATTTATATACACACACATATTAGATAGTACTTTATTTATTCCGTCAGGAGAGTTCCTTCAGGAAAATTTAAATTTTCAGCACAATCCCATTCAAGTTTAGACAAACATTACAGGGAGACAGAACAGGATCGCTGACGGGTCTGCCGGCTTCCAGCGCCCCTTACAAAAAAGATGAGATACAGGTAAACAAAGAGGGGGGGAGTAGGGGTTGGGAGAAAAAAAAAAAAAAAAAAAAAAGAAGATTATATATACACACACATATGAAATACTCGAGTTGGTGAATTGGCTGTAAATATACTACTCCCCTCTTAACCACACCCCCACCCAACCACGCCCCCAACCCCGACCACACCCCCCCACCCGAAATCGGAGGTCTCAAGGTTGGCAAGTATTTTTACACCAAAACTACACGAATTACTTTGTTCAATTTTGCACCAAGGTGAGTGGAGGAGAGCTTTGCAAGCATCAAAGACTAACTTTTGAAAAGGTGCATATCTGTCAGCGCATCTACTGTATTTTTCGGACTATAAGTCGCAGTTTTTTCTCCATAGTTTGGCCGGGGGTGCGACTTATACTCAGGAGCGACTTATGTGTGAAATTAACACTTTACCGTAAAATATCAATTATTATTTAGCTCATTCACATAAGAGACTAGACGTATAAGATTTCATGGGATTTACCAATTAGGAGTGACAGATTGTTTGGTAAACGTATAGCATGTTGTACATGTTATAGTTATTTGAATGACTCTTACCATAATATGTTACGTTAACATACCAGGCACCTTCTCAGTTGGTTATTTATGCCTCATATAACGTACACTTATTCAGCCTGTTGTTCACTATTCTTTATTTATTTTAAATTGGCTTACAAATGTCTATCCTTGGTGTTGGGTTTTATCAAATAAATTTCCCCCCAAAATAAGACTTATATTCCAGTGCGACTTATATATGATTTTTTCTTCTTTATTATGCATTTTCAGCAGGTGCGACTTATACTCCGGAGCGACTTATACTCTGAAAAATTCGCTAAGTAGATTACTTGTCAAAAGAGTGTGGACACCACATCACTTTAGTTGGGCCATGTCCACACGAACACAGATACTTAACACATACTTATAACTGCGTTTAGGCCTTTTGTCCACACGCAAACTTGTGTCTTTCAAAATGCAGACTTTTACAAACACTGGCCAAAGTGTAGAGATCCAAAACTCACCACTCAGCCTCTGCATGTACACGGCAAAAACCGAGACTTGTGATGACGTCACGGTTTTACGCTGTCATTTCCAGACTCAACAACACTGCCTTGAAAACACATAGTAAGAGGACTTAATGTATGTTTGAATGTAAACATGCAGCTATTTTCACTCAATATTATAAGAAACACATCAAAATGGGTTTTGAGACACTCCCGCCGGCGCAAATGACTTACAGCTGTTTTGGATACGATTGCTGTGGAACTTCCACTTGATGGAACAACTTTTATCACCTACTGCTAATTTGTAGCATCATTTGAAAAGTCTGCCGCTGGAGAATGAAGAGTGCTTGAAACTGCATGTCAACATCACAATTTGGTGCTACACCCACAAAATGCCGAAGCAACCAGTTCCAGATCGTATAAAAAAAATAGTCAACAGAATTTAATAACGTCCGTGGTAATCTACCACATAGCAAAGGACGAACACTATTTGATTTCCTGTTACGCAGCTCATTTTTTTTGGACAGTTATTGAAATATCTTGAGTGACTTCATGCACAAAAGTGCACTTTGTTTTAATCTATTATAGTTGCGTTTTGTATGAAAAGTGCACTTTAATGTAGTGTTTTGATATGTCATCTTAGTGACATCATGCACAAAAGTGCACTTTGTTTTAAACTATTGTAGTTGCGTTTTGTACGAAAAGTGCACTTTGTTTTAATCTATTATAGTTGCGTTTTGTACGAAAAGTGCACTTTAATGTAATGTTTTGATATGTCATCTTAGTGACATGCACAAAAGTGCACTTTGTTTTTAACTATTATTGTTGCATTTTGTACAAAAAGTGCACTTTGTTTTAATCTATTATAGTTGTGTTTTGTACGAAAAGTGCACTTTAATGTAGTGTTTTGATATGTCATCTTAGTGACATCATGCACAAAAGTGCACTTCGTTTTAATCTATTATAGTTGCGTTTTGTACGAAAGTGCACTTTAATATAGTGTTTTGATATGTCATCTTAGTGACATCATGCACAAAAGTGCACTTTGTTTTAAACTATTATAGTTGCGTTTTGTACGAAAAGTGCACTTTGTTTTTATCTATCATAGTTGCGTTTTGTACGAAAAGTGCACTTTGTTTTAATCTATGATAGTTGCGTTTTGTACGAAAAGTGCACTTTAATGTAGTGTTTTGATATGTCATCTTAGTGACATCATGCACAAAAGTGCACTTTGTTTTAAACTATTATAGTTGCGTTTTGTACGAAAAGTGCA
Source organism: Nerophis ophidion (assembly GCF_033978795.1). Classification (NCBI taxonomy): domain Eukaryota; kingdom Metazoa; phylum Chordata; class Actinopteri; order Syngnathiformes; family Syngnathidae; genus Nerophis; species Nerophis ophidion. Next base: position 76,556,430 of record NC_084613.1, read on the forward strand.
CTTTGTTTTTATCTATTATAGTTGCGTTTTGTACGAAAAGTGCACTTTAATGTAGTGTTTTGATATGTCATCTTAGTGACATCATGCACAAAAAGTGCACTTTGTTTTAAACTATTATAGTTGCGTTTTGTACGAAAAGTGCACTTTAATATAGTGTTTTGATATGTCATCTTAGTGACATCATGCACAAAAGTGCACTTTGTTTTAAACTATTATAGTTGCGTTTTGTACGAAAAGTGCACTTTGTTTTTATCTATTATAGTTGCGTTTTGTACGAAAAGTGCACTTTAATGTAGTGTTTTGATATGTCATCTTAGTGACATCATGCACAAAAAGTGCACTTTGTTTTAAACTATTATAGTTGCGTTTTGTACGAAAAGTGCACTTTGTTTTTATCTATCATAGTTGCGTTTTGTACGAAAAGTGCACTTTGTTTTAATCTATGATAGTTGCGTTTTGTACGAAAAGTGCACTTTAATGTAGTGTTTTGATATGTCATCTTAGTGACATCATGCACAAAAGTGCACTTTGTTTTAAACTATTATAGTTGCGTTTTGTACGAAAAGTGCACTTTGTTTTTATCTATTATAGTTGCGTTTTGTACGAAAAGTGCACTTTAATGTAGTGTTTTGATATGTCATCTTAGTGACATCATGCACAAAAAGTGCACTTTGTTTTAAACTATTATAGTTGCGTTTTGTACGAAAAGTGCACTTTAATGTAGTGTTGTTTTGATATGTCATCTTAGTGACATCATGCACAAAAGTGCACTTAGTTTTAAACTATTATAGTTGCGTTTTGTACGAAAAGTGCACTTTAATATAGTGTTTTTATATGTCATCTTAGTGACATCATGCACAAAAGTGCACTTTGTTTTAAACTATTATAGTTGCGTTTTGTACGAAAAGTGCACTTTGTTTTTATCTATCATAGTTGCGTTTTGTACGAAAAGTGCACTTTGATTTAATCTATGATAGTTGCGTTTTGTACGAAAAGTGCACTTTAATGTAGTGTTTTGATATGTCATCTTAGTGACATCATGCACAAAAGTGCACTTTGTTTTAAACTATTATAGTTGCGTTTTGTACGAAAAGTGCACTTTGTTTTTATCTATTATAGTTGCGTTTTGTACGAAAAGTGCACTTTAATGTAGTGTTTTGATATGTCATCTTAGTGACATCATGCACAAAAAGTGCACTTTGTTTTAAACTATTATAGTTGCGTTTTGTAAGAAAAGTGCACTTTAATATAGTGTTTTGATATGTCATCTTAGTGACATCATGCACAAAAGTGCACTTTGTTTTAAACTATTATAGTTGCGTTTTGTACGAAAAGTGCACTTTGTTTTTATCTATCATAGTTGGGTTTTGTACGAAAAGTGCACTTTGTTTTAATCTATGATAGTTGCGTTTTGTACGAAAAGTGCACTTTAATGTAGTGTTTTGATATGTCATCTTAGTGACATCATGCACAAAAGTGCACTTTGTTTTAAACTATTATAGTTGCGTTTTGTACGAAAAGTGCACTTTGTTTTTATCTATTATAGTTGCGTTTTGTACGAAAAGTGCACTTTAATGTAGTGTTTTGATATGTCATCTTAGTGACATCATGCACAAAAAGTGCACTTTGTTTTAAACTATTATAGTTGCGTTTTGTACGAAAAGTGCACTTTAATGTAGTGTTGTTTTGATATGTCATCTTAGTGACATCATGCACAAAAGTGCACTTAGTTTTAAACTATTATAGTTGCGTTTTGTACGAAAAGTGCACTTTAATATAGTGTTTTGATATGTCATCTTAGTGACATCATGCACAAAAGTGCACTTTGTTTTAAACTATTATAGTTGCGTTTTGTACGAAAAGTACACTTTGTTTTTATCTATTATAGTTGTGTTTTGTATGAAAAGTGCACTTTGATGTAGTGTTGTTTTGATAGGTCATCTTAGTGACATCATGCACCAAATTGCACTAATAGCTTGTTTTAAAATGTCTGACAATCTTGCACTTTCTCTTTTGAAATGACATGAATGTTGTGTCACAGCTTAACTGTTTAATAAATACAGTTGGTAAATGGACTTGTGATTTCTTTCTCTGCATGAAGGTTTAAAATGAGCATATATTAATGCAGTATGAACAAGAATGTTTTAATGTAGACACATAGAATATTCATACTGCTGTGATTATATGCATTAAGTGTTCATTCAAGGCTAAGGCAAAATATTGAGATGTATATAGTGTATTGTGATATGGCTTAAAATAGAGATATTAATAAAAGGACATATCACCCAGCCCTAGATATTGCTGCTTTTTCTCACGCTTCTGATTGGACCAAATCTGCATGACAACGGGTGTGTGTGTTTGTGTGCAGACAGACAGTTTTGAAACTACACTTGTGTGGATGGATATTGTTTTAACCCCCAATACGTGTTTTTGGAACTTTCTGTGTTTGTCTGGACATGGCCTTAAGTCTGCTTGCCTCATTGTTTTCCATGCAGCTTCCGGATGCTTCTTTGGTTCAAAGAGGATGGGCGATGGGGGCACATTGTCTGCACCCTCTGGTGGCCGGATAAGCTGTTACACCGCTGTTGGCTGGGAAGGAACACAGATTGTATTTCTCCAGGTGATGAGAATGAACACAGACATGGCTTGAACCGACTTACAGGTGTTTTGCTTCGGTCATTGGGGAGAAGCAGTGGTCTTTAATGACGTCACTAAGAGATAAAGAAAAGGTATATTTCCTTGAATTGCCACCAGGGTGCTAATTAATTTAAAACCTCTTCTCACGTGCGCTTACCAAAGACAAGCGGTAAAAGTAAGCATGCGCTAATTATTTTAAAACCTCTTATCACTCCGGCACTTACCAAAGGCATGCAGTAAAAATTTGAGTGTGATGTAAGCTTGGACCTTAAATCCTACTGAATAGCTCTTAATCATCTTCCCTTTATGCGATTTCAAATTACCGGCATTGAAATCAGCCTCTTGCATTTTGAAAATGATGACAGGGGAAGTGTCACTTGTGACGTCACGAGTTTGACCAGGTATTAATACTAAGCATGCACTAATTATTTTGTGAAGTGTTTGTAATTCGAGGCAGGCGCATACTATATGCCCTGCGGCAATTCAACGAAATACGATAAGCAGAATGACTAACACCTTTTATCGTACTTGCCAACCTTGAGACCTCCGATTTCGGGAGGTGGGGGCGTGGTTAAGAGGGGAAGAGTATATTTACAGCTAGAAAAGTGCAAAATTGGATTTTAACCTATTTAAAACATGTCATCAAAAATATATATTTATTGTGAGAAATTATTAAGATGATCAGTGTTTCCACAAAGAAAATATCCTTAATTATTAATAATAAGAGTTAAAGATAAATTGAGCAAATTGGCTATTTCTGGGAATTTATTTAAGTGTGTATCTAACTGGTAGCCCTTCGCATTAATCAGTACCCAAGAAGTAGCTCTTGGTTTCAAAAAGGTTGGTGACCCCTGCCATTGATGTTACTGTCACATATGCACGTACAGTAGATGGCAGTATTTCCCTGTTGAAGAGTGTCACAACATTGCTGTTTACAGCAGACGAAAACTTGACTGCTGTTGTTGTGTGTTACTGCGCTGGGAGGACGTTAAAGAAATAGCCTAACAATAAACCCACGTAAAAAACTAAGAACTCGCCCTCAATCATTCTACAGTTAGAACATCATATGGCAGTTTCTCTGTTTATATTGTGGGAAAGCGGATGTGAAAACAGGCTGTCGACACGTCACTCAGGTCGGCATGGAGCTGGAGGGGGTGTGGCCTCCAGCTCCGCCTGAATTTGGGGAGAACATTTGTCCTGGGAGGTTTTCTGGAGAGGTGCTGATTTTCGGGAGTCTCACAGAAAATCTGGGGGAGGGTGGGTTGGCAAGTATGCCTTTTATGAACCTTCCCCACACGAATTATGTTACACTTTAATGGTTAATGTATCTATTTTTAACTAAAAGTCGCCATTTTGAATGTAAAAAAGTAATACAGTACTCAACTGTTTGATGACAATTGGCAACCAGTTGTTGGCTAGCAAGCTCGCGGCTAATGCTAACTTAGCCACATACTGTAATAAGTTCACTATTTCTATTTTTTTTAAAGAACAATAAACAAATAAAGTTCGCAAATTGAAGTTTTTTTAGAACCGCAAAACTTGTTGAGTGCCGATAGACAGCTGTTTCCAGCAAAAAAAATTAGTCAGGAATTGAAAAACTAAACCAGGAAGTGGAAATGTTACCAAAATAAAACCACACTAATGCTAGACTCAACAACTCCTGCAAGCCTGGTACTATAATAGTCTCAAATACTGGCTTTAAGTACTAAAATACAGCTTCGCTCTTTAAATTGTTGACCCTTTACTTTACTATAATTTCAAGTGTTTAAATATTTTTCTTTGACACTTCTTGTGTTCAGCTGACTCGTCTTGTTTTCATTTTAGTTAGTATATAGCAGGGGTCACCAACTCGGTGCCCGCAGGCACCAGGTAGCCCGTAAGGACCAGATGAGTCGCCCGCTGGCCTGTTCTAAAAATAGCTCAAATAGCAGCACTTACCAGTGAGCTGCCCTCTATTTTTATTTTATTTATTTACTAGCAAGCTGGGCTTGCTTTGCTCGACATATTTAATTCTAAGAGAAACAAAACTCAAATAGAATTTGAAAATCCAAGAAAAATTTTTAAAGAATTGATCTTCACTTGTTTAAATAAATTTTTTTTTTTTTTTTTAACTTTGCTTCTTATAACTTTCAGAAAGAATTTTAGAGAAAAAAAATATAACCTTAAAAATGATTTTAGGATTTTTTTTAAACACATACCTTTTCACCTTTTAAATTCCTTCTTCTTCTTCTTTCCTGACAATTTAAGTCAATGTTCAAGGAAATGTATTTTTTTTATTGTAAAGAATAAATACATTTTAATTTAATTCTTCATTTTAGCTTCTGTTTTTTCGATGAAGAATATTCGTGAAATATTTCCTCAAACTTATGATTAAAATTAAAAAAACATATTCTGACAAATCTAGAAAATCTGTAGAATCAAACTTAAATCTTATTTCAAAGTATTTTGAATTTCTTTTAAAATGTTTATTCTGGAAAATCTAGAAGAAATAATGATTCATCTGTTAGAAATATAGCTTGGTCCAATTTGTTATGTATTCTAACAAAATGCAGATTGGATTTTAACCTATTAAAAACATGTCATCAAAAATATATATTTATTGTGAGAATTGAGATGATCAGTGTTTCCACAAAGAAAAATAATAATTATTGATAATAACAGAGTTAAAAAGGTAAATTGAGCAAATTGGCTATTTCTGGCAATTTATTTAAGTGTGTATCAAACTGGTAGCCCTTCGCATTAATTAGTACCCAAGAAGTAGCTATTGGTTTCGAAAAGGTTAGTGACCCCTGGTATAAAGTGTACATATTGTCAATGGGTGGTGCACAGGCCATTGATGTTGGTGAGAATCAGGATAAAGATATTCATACAGGAACTTATATTGTAATGGCATCATCCTCTATGAACCCTGAGGTAGCTCGCTAACTATTAAAGAAAGAGGATAAATTCC
>NC_084613.1:76567016-76680225 GCF_033978795.1 Nerophis ophidion
ATTAAGGGACAAACAGATTGACAAGACTTTTGACAAGAACAAGAAAGTTTGATCATATTACGCCTATACTGGCTCGCCTGCACTAGCTTCCTGTGCACTTACGAATAAAATACTACACGGTCTAGCTCCAGCCTATCTTGCCGATTGTATTGTACCATATGTCCCGGCAAGAAATCTGCGTTCAATGGACCCCGGCTTATTAGTGATTCCCAGAGCCCCAAAAAAGTCTGCGGGCTATAGGGCGTTTTCCGTTCGAGCTCCAGTACTCTGGAATGCCCTCCTGGTAACAGTTCTAGATGCTACCTCAGTAGAAGCATTCAAGTCTCACCTTAAAACTCATTTGTATACTCTAGCCTTTAAATAGACCCCCTTTTTAGACCAGTTGATCTGCCGTTTCTTTTCTTTTTCTCCTCTGTCCCACTGGAGGGGGTCTGGTCCGGTGGCCATGGATGAAGTGCTGGCTGTCCTGAGTCGGGACCCAGGATGGACTGCTCGTCCAGAGTTGGGACCCAGGATGGACCGCTCGCCTGTGTATCGACTGGGACATCTCTGCGCTGCTGATCCGCCTCCGCTTGGGATGGTTTCCTGCTGGCTTCACTGTGGACGGAACTCTCTCTGCTGTTTTGGATCCACTTTGGACTGGACTCTCACGGCTGTGTTGGATCCACTATGGATTGAACTTTCACCGTATCATGTTAGACCCGCTCAACATCCATTGCTTTCGGTTCCCCTAGAGGGGCGGGTGTTGCCCTCTGATGTAGTCCTCTCCAAGGTTTGTCACCCACGTCCCACTGGGTGTGAGTTTTACTTGCCCTTATGTGGGCTCTACCGAGGATGTCGTTGTCGTTTGTGTTGTAGTTTGTGCAGCCCTTTGAGACACTAGTGATTTAGGGCTATACAAATAATCATTGATTGATTGATTGATTGATTCATATGAAGATATATGGAGTGATGGACTAACGGCTTGATAGCAGGGATTCATTACTTTGTGGCATCATGCTATAGGAAGTCCATCCCCATAACTTTCAGCAGGCTGAACACAACCTAATATGCATACATTTCTGGAGACCCTTGAGGTGTTCATTTAAAACATGAGGCAATTACAGACAATGGTCAGGCTGACCAAAAGGTGCTTTTCAGTGCCTCGGTGAAGCCACGCTCACTCCAATTTCGACTTGGAAACCAAAAACCTGTTCAATGGAACAGACGCTAATCCCGTTGACATCTCAGCCATCCAGAGATGTCTTCAATGTGGGCAACAATGACTGATCAGTAGAGCATGAACATTTTCCACCACTGCACTAAATGAAACCAACCCCAAGTCAATAACGTCATATTCTGTTAGAAAAGTTCAGTTTTACCATATCCGCAAGCAAACTGAGTTTTGTGGATGAACAATTAGACAGGTGGACAAATAAATTGATGGATGAACCAAAAGATAGAAAGATTGGTTGAACAGCAGGCTAATAAACAGACAAATGGATAAGTAGTTAGTCCGACAGATTGGCAGAAAGATAGACGTTCTGACTGGACAAACAAATGGATGATTCGGTAAACCATTGGGCGGATGGACAGGCAAATGGATAGTTGGATTAATGGGCAGATGGTTGTTTGATAGATAGACATTTAGACCAGTGGGCTGATTGATTGACAATTAGATGGATAGACAGATAGATAGATAGATAGATACATAGATAGATAGATAGAGATAGATAGATAGATAGATAGATAGATAGATAGATAGATAGATAGATAGATAGATAGATAGATAGATGGATAGATGGCTAGATATATGGTCTGGTAAACGGACTGACTGATGGACTAAAGGCCAGATTAATCGTTAGACCATTAACTGATACTGTAGATCAGGGGTCGGCAACCTCTACCACTCAAAGAGCCGTTTTGACCCGTTTCACAAAGTAAAGAAAACAATGGGAGCCACATAACTCTTTTGAAATTTATAATGAAATAATATTGCATACAGAGTTTTGTTTTTGCTTTGTGCTATGTATAAACCAGGGGTCTCAGACACGCGACTCGCACCTTAATATAAAAATTTAATGTTAGTGCGGCCCGCGAGTTTTATAAGAATGCCGCTTGATAGCGCCACCCCTGCCAACCGTCCCAATATTCCCGGGAGACTCCCGAATTTCAGAGTAATTATTCTCTCGAATGTAGGCTACCACCAACACAACTCCCCCCCACCCCACCGACTCCGTGCGTCGGTTGAGGGGGGAGGGGTTGGGTTGGTGGTAGCTGGGTGTATAATGGAGCCCGGAAGAGTCAGGATACATCGGATTCTGGGTATTTGTTCTGTCGTGTTTATGTTGTGTTATAGTGCGGATGTTCTCATAAAATGTGTTTGTCATTCTTGTTTGGTGTGGGTTCACATTTTGGCACATATTAGTAAGAGTGTTAAAGTTGTTTATATCACAACCCTCAGTGTGAACTGTATAGATGTTGAACAAGTATGCCTTGCAGTTGCGTGTGCGTTCAGATAGAGGTTTCATCCAAAATGGGACCGGACGGCCTGCACGCAGATAGCATGGTAAAAATCCTGGCGCAATGTCATGTAGAAAGGGTGTTAGAGGGATTGTCATCACGGCACACCGTCAAAGTTGATGTCTGGGTGAAAATCGAAAAATGTTTACCTGGGAGATTTCTGATAGAGACATTAAAATTGGAAATCTACCGGACTTCTCCGGGCGGTCGGGAAGAATGCGGCAACCCGCATGCGGCTCCGGAGCCGCTGGTTGCCGACCCCTGCTGTAGATGAATGAATGGACAGGCCGATTGGCAGATGGTTGATGGATAGCTGTATGAACAGATTCATATCTAGACCAGCAGACTGATAGATGGACAAATGATGACATGTCGACGAATGGACAAACCAACTTATGTACCAATGGACAGAGAGAAATACCAGGCACACCTGTGCAATGATCATGCTGTCTAATCCCTATCTTGATATGCCACACCTGTGATGTGGATGGATTATCTAAACAAAGGAAAAGTGCTCACTAACACAACATTTTATAGGGTTAGGCTTTGTGTACTACAGTATATATATACATTTTAGTACATTTTGAGCTCAGCGCTTGAAAGACGGGAACAAAACCAAACGTGTTGCGTTTATATTGTTATTGAGTGTCGACAGACGGACAGACTGATGGAGCAACAATGACAGAAGTATTTAGCCTTTACTTTACTGGAAATACCTGTTTTGTCATACCGTCTGATTCTAGGCTGATTTTGCTTTGTGATGTGATAGTACAGTATAGGCGTTTAAAGGGGAACTGTGAACGACTTCCTGCCGTCCTCGTGTGGGTTGCAGGGACCATTGAGGACGGACATCGCTGAGTAGGTTAGACTCTTGTTTTATTTTCAATAAAGCTTTCGTCTTTTGCTCGGATCGCTTTTCAGCGCCTCCGATCCTGCTCGCTCCTCTCTCTCCTTCAGTCGGCCACGCCTTCGTCGCTGTCTTCGGCTCGCTCTCGGTCGTTCTCGGTCTTCAGGTTCTGTTGCTGGTTCTCCTACTCCTTCCGCCCCGATCGCTCCTCCTTCTCACCTTTTATGCTGCAGGAAAATATGCAGGGATTGAGAGCAGGTGTGTGATCTACGCACCTGACTCGGATTGCCGCAGTGTCGCTCCAAGCGCGCCCCGCCTCTCTGCTCCGCCGCACACTCCGCCCCCTGGCCGCCATCTTGAGTAGGACCGCCGTTTGTCCTACCCTGCTGTCGGCTCCATCTCTCCACAGGAACATTATCACCAGACCTATGTAAGCGTCAATATATACCTTGATGTTGCAGAAAAAAGACCATATATTTTTTTAACTGATTTCCGAACTTTAAAAGGGTGAATTTGGCGATTTAAACGCCTTTCAATTGATAGCCTGTCGGAGCGATGACCTTTCACCCGTGACGTCACAACGTGAAGCGATTTGCCATTTTCTCAATCTCATTACACACACCAAGTCAAATCCGCTCTGTTATTTTCCGTTTTTTCAACTGTTTTCCCGTACTTTGGAGACATCATGCCTCGTCGGTGTGTTGTCGGAGGGTGTAACAACACGAACAGGGCTGGATTCAAGTTGCACCACTGGCCAAAGTATGCGAAAGTCCCTCGTTTGTTCCACACACCAAATTGAACTGGAAATCTCATGTAAAAAATATACAACATGAAGTTGCAACAAACACGTCAATAATGAATAAAGCTAAATATGTTCTGGACAAAAAAATCACTTCATATTCTCTACTGCTCACTAGTGTCACCATATCTGAGTTACTGTGTAGAAATATGGGGAAATAATTACAAAACTACACTTCATTCACTAACAGTGTTACGAAAAAGATCAGTTAAAATAATACATAATGTTGGATATAGAGAACATACAAACCCTTTATTTATTGAATCAAAGATACTGAAATTCCACAACATAGTGGAATTGCAAACAGCTAAAATTATACACAAAGCAAACTACAACCTGCTTCCCAAGAATATACAACAATTTTTCTCAACAAAAGAGGAGAAATATAATTTTATAGAAACATGTAACTTAAAACATTTGTCCGCACGTACAACACTTAGGACCTTCAGTACATCAGTATGTGGAATTAAACTATGGAATGGATTAAGCAAAGCAATCAAACCATGTACTAATATCATCCACTTCAAGAAACTCTTCAAACTTAAAGGGGAACATTATCACAATTTCAAAAGGGTTAAAACGAATAGAAATCAATTACAAGTGGCTTATTTTATTTTTCGAAGTTTTTTTCAAAATTTTACCCATCATGGAATATCCCGAAAAAAGGCTTTAAAGTGCCTGATTTTCGCTATCTGTAAATCCACCGTCCATTTCCCTGTGACGTCACATAGCGATTCCAATACAAACAACATGGCGAATAGCACAGCAAGATATAGCGACATTAGCTCGGATTCAGACTCGGATTTCAGCGGCTTAAGCGATTCAACAGATTACGCATGTATTGAAACGACTCCGAAAGGGAATAAGCGGTAGAAAATGGATGGATGGATGGATGAAACAGATGGTTGGAGTATGGAGGCAGATAGCGAAAACTAAATTGAAGAAGAAACTAATGCTATTGAGCGAATAGCTATTGACGCTATTCGGCCATGCATGTCTGTCCTAGCATCGCCGGTAAAATGTGCAGACCAACCGATCAGGACTTTCGCATTGACACTGGATCAACTTAAATCCGTCGATTGGTAAGTGTTTGTTTTGCATTAAATGTTGGTGGAAGGAAACGCTGGATGTAAATATAGTTTCAAATGTACATACAGGTAGCCTAAATAGCATATTAGCATAGATTAGCTGGCACTCATGCCGCGACCAAATATGTCTGATTAGCACATAAGTCAATAAAATCAACAACACCCACCTTTGTGATTTCGTTGACTTTATCGTTGGGAATGCATCTGCTTTGAGTGTCGCAGGAAATCCAGACATTCTTGTCATCTCTGTGCCATCTCTGTCGTAGCATCACCGGTAAAAACCAAACGAGGGACTTTCGCATCTCTTGACACTGGAGCAACTTAAATCCGTCGACTGGTATTTGTTTGTTTGGCATTAAATGTGGGTTGAGGGAAAGGCTGGATGTAAATATAGCTACAAATGAGGCATAATGCTGCAATATGTACACAACTAGCCTAAATAACATGTTAGCATTGATTAGCATGCGGTGCTAATCGACGCACATTCTACGTAAATCAACTTGAATCCGTGCTTGATCGTGTTGTTACACCCTCCGACAACACACCGACGAGGCATGATGTCTCCAAGGTATCGGAAAATAGTCGAAAAAACGGAAAATAACAGAGCTGATTTGACTCGATGCGTGTGATGTGGTAGGGAAAAATGGCGTTGAGTACCGATGTGACGTCACGTTCTGACGTCGTCGCTCAGAAAGGGATGAACAGAAACGCGTATAATTCGCCAAAATTAACCCATTTAGAGTTCGGAAATCGGCTAAAAAAATATATGGTCTTTTTTCTGCACCCTTTCATTCTTTCTTTCTCAAAATAATCTTACTTATCTAATCGTATGGAATAAAACTTCAACAACTGTTTATTTATTTACTTATGGAGTATATTGTAAAGAGATTGAGAACAGGAAGTGAACAAAAGTTTTAGCAACTGTTATGTAAAAGAAAAGGGGTAGGATTAAATAAGCTATGCTTCTTCCTACTCCTTTTCGAACATGTTGAAAAGAGAAACTGGAAATATGCTTGAATGTTCGAAATAAACTCATACTCACTCACACACTCCAACCATCCGTTTCAGTACATGTCTGATCTGTTTACTCGCTTACGCCGCTGAAATCCCAGTCTGAATCCGAGCTACTATCGCTATACCTCTCTGTGCTATCCGCCATGTTTGTTTCTGGTGGTTTCACACTGTGACGTCACAGGATAATGGACGGGTGGATATACCGATGGTGAAAATCTGGCACTTTGAAGCCGTTTTTCGGGATATTGCGTGATGGGTAAAATGATCAGTGTTAGAGCTTGGTCCGCATTGCCGGCAGTAAGTCGGACACGTTTCCAGTGAGGGTTGGACTCCGCCAAGGCTGTCCTTTGTCACCGATTCTGTTCATAACTTTTATGGACAGAATTTCTAGGCGCAGTCAAGGCGTTGAGGGGTTCCGGTTTGGTGGCTGCGGGATTAGGTCTCTGCTTTTTGCAGATGATGTAGTCCTGATGGCTTCATCTGGCCGGGATCTTCAGCTCTCACTGGATCGGTTCGCAGACGAGTGTGAAGCGACCGTGATGAGAATCCGCACCTCCAAGTCCGAGTCCATGGTTCTCGCCCGGAAAAGGGTGGAGTGCCATCTCCTGGTTGGGGAGGAGACCCTTTCCCAAGTGGAGGAGTTCAAGTACCTAGGAGTAATGTTCACGAGTGGGGGAAGAGTGGATCGTGAGATCGACAGGCGGATCGGTGCGGCGTCTTCAGTAATGCGGACGTTTTATCGATCCGTTGTGGTGAAGAAGGAGTTGAGCCGGAAGGCAAAGCTCTCAATTTACCGGTCGATCTACGTTCCCATCCTCACCTATGGTCATGAGCTTTGGGTCATGACCGAAAGGATAAGATCACGGGTACAAGCGGCCGAAATGAGTTTCCTCCGCCGGGTGGCGGGGCTCTCCCTTAGAGATAGGGTGAGAAGCTCTGCCATCTGGGAGGAACTCAAAGTAAAACCGCTGCTCCTCCACATCGAGAGGAGCCAGATGAGGTGGTTCGGGCATCTGGTCAGGATGCCACCCGAACGCCTCCCTAGGGAGGTGTTTAGGGCACGTCCAACCGGTAGGAGGCCACGGGGAAGACCCAGGACACGTTGGGAAGACCATGTCTCCCGGCTGGCCTGGGAACGCCTCGGGATCCTCCGGGAAGAGCTAGACGAAGTGGCTGGGGAGAAGGAAGTCTGGGCTTGCCTGCTTTTGCGACCCAACCTTGGATAAGCGGAAGATGATGGATGGATGGGTAAAATTTTGAGAAAAACTTCAAAAAATAAAATAAGCCACTGGGAACTGATATCTATTGAATTTAACCCTTCAGAAAGTGTGATAATCTTCCCCTTTAATGGCAATCGCAACATTGGTCAAAACGTGGCGTGTGTGTGTGTGTATATACAGTGTGTGTACGTGTGTGTACGTGTGCGTGTGTGTCTGAGGCTAGCGGCCGCAGTCGTGCCCGGAAAGGCTTGGAGCACAACCAGTCATTAGGTAGTCAGGCCTTCTGGAGTGCATTATGGGTTGGGTATTGTAAGCCTTACAAGCACAGTCTGTTATCACATCAGAGTAGAGGGATGAAAAGCTATAGCTCTGTAAGTCTACAAGTAAGGAAATGTTGGCCCGTGATGCTGTCCATTTGGAAGGATCCCATCGTTCCGTTGCACAGCACACATGTTGTTCTGCATTTAATACGCCATCAGATACAATCATCTGTCAATCATGTCCGACACTGATCTAGTGGAGTCTGGGTGGGCTTGGCACCGGTGGTTTGCAGGAGCACCAGAAGTATGCGTGCAGGCAAACAAACAAAGTTCACCATCTGTGATTTGTATCTTCTTTACCACAAAACAGACGTTCCAATGTTTTGTTTGGCAGTCCTGAAGGCACAACTCGAGTGTAGCAGGTTGGGAAGTACCAAAATATGAGAGGTTGTTAAGGTCAAGTGCTATCGTATGATGATTATCACACCTGATGGATCAAAAGTAATTGAGTTATCAATCGACACTGCAAAAACTGAAATTTAAGTATAATGAAATATCTCAAATAAGGGTGGTATTTGCTTATTTTCTTTCTTAGAAGATAATTCTTGTCACTAAGCAGATTTTATGTTAGAGTGTTTTACTTGTTTTAAGGGTTTCGGTCCTAAATGATGTCAGTAAGATATAACAGCTTGTTGCTGAGATTTGATGACCTATATTGAGTAAAACATGCTTGAAACAAGAATATGAAGTGTTGCGAAGCTAAGTCATCAACACTCAAGTATAAAACTACTTTTTTAAAGTAATAATTTCTTACTTCAAGCATGAAAAAAAAAAATTGTGATGCCAAGCGCATATCGTTATGTCAAGGTAATGGCACTAGCATTTACTTCGTTTAAAGGGGAACATTATCACAATTTCAAAAGGGTTAAAAACAATAAAAATCAGTTCCCATTGGCTTGTTTTATTTTTCGAAGTTTTTTTCTAAATTTTACACCTACCGGAATATCCCTAAAAAAAGCTTTAAAGTTCTTGATTTTCGCTATTTGCGATGTGACTGTCCATTTCCCTGTGACGTCATACAGGGCTGCCAATACAAACAACATGGCGGTTACCACAGCAAGATATAGCGACATTAGCTCTGATTCAGACTCAGATTTCAGCGGCTTAAGCGATTCAACAGATTACGCATGTATTGAAACAGATGGTCGGAATATGGAGGCAGATAGCAAAAACGAAATTGAAGAAGAAATTGAAGCTATTGAGCAAATAGCTATTGACGCTATTCGGCCATAGTGTGGGTGTACCTAATGAAGTGGCCCATAGCATGTCTGCCTTATTAGCATCGCCGGTAAAATGTGCGGACCAAACGATCAGGACTTTCGCATCTTGTGACACTGGAGCAACTTAAATCCGTCGATTGGTAAGTGTTTGTTTCGCATTAAATGTGGGTATCTAGTTTCAAATGTACATACAGCTAGCGTAAATGGCATGTTAGCATCGATTAGCGTAGCATGTTAGCATCGATTAGCTGGCAGTCATGCCGTGACCAAATATGTCTGATTAGCACATAAGTCAGCAACATCAACAAAACTCACCTTTGTGATTTCGTTGCAAATGCATCTGCAGGTTATCCATACATCTCTGTGCCATGTCTGTCTTAGCATCGCCGGTCAAATGTGAAGACACTTTGGAACATTCAATGGGGGTCTGGCGGCAGATTTCTTGCCAGTGGTGCAACTTGAATCCCTCCCTGTTAGTGTTGTTACACCCTCCGACAACACACCGACGAGGCATGATGTCTCCAAAGTTCCAAAAAATTGTCAAAAAAAGGGAAAATAACAGAGCTGAGACCCCGTGTTTATAATTTGAAAAAAAAAAAAGTCGGCTGTGTTACCTCGGTGACGTCACGTTCTGATGTCATCGCTAAAAGACCGATAAACAGAAAGGCGTTTAATTTGCCCAAATTCACCCATTTAGAGTTCGGAAATCGGTTAAAAAAATACATGGTCTTTTTTCTGCAACATCAAGGTATATATTGACGCTTGCATAGGTTTGGTGATAATGTTCCCCTTTAAGAATATTTTTCAACAAAGCGTTTTTAGCATTCAATCAGACATTATTGCGAAGTTTTGTATTAGTTTGCCTAAAAATAGTTATACCGGCTCCCAGACACATATTTTCTTTTCTGTAAATGTGGCCCCTGAGTCAAAATAATTGCCCTGGCCTAACCTATATTGAGTAAAACATGCTTGAAACTGAAATTGAAACGTCCAGCTGGTAGGAGGCCACGGGGAAGACCCAGGACACGTTGGGAAGACTATGTCTCCCGGCTGGCCTGGGAACGCCTCGGGATCCCCCGGGAAGAGCTAGATGAAGTGGCTTGGGAAAGGGAAGTCTGGGTTTCCCTGCTTAGGCTGCTGCCCCCGCGACCCGACCTCGGATAAGCGGAAGATGATGGATGGATGGATGGATGCTTGAAACTGGAATATCAAGTGTTGCAAAGCTGTGTCATCAACATTCGCAAGTATACAACTGCTTTTTTAAAGTAATAATTTCTTACCTTAAAAATGAAAAAAAAAATCGTGATGCCAAGCGCATATCGTTATGTCAAGATAATGGCACTAGTATTAACGTATTTAAGAATATTTTTCAACATATTGAACAGAAAGTTTTTTTTTTTCTACCTAGAAAAGTGCACTTCTCATTAGGGAGAATATACCTATTTGAAGGTATTTTTGGGTTCATTGAGGTCAGCTAATTTTGCTTGTTTTGGAAAGTCTTGACAAGCCGAATTTTCTTGTTCTACTGGCAGATAATTTTGCTTAGTTCAAGTAAAATACCCCTCATTTTTATATATTTTTTTTCTTGTTTTTGAACACTGACTTTTTGCAGTGCAGAATCTTAGTTTTTAAGGCACACTCACTCAGATTGGGTAAAATATATATATATATTCAATGGATTATGGACCGATATCTTTTAAATTTGGTAATATTCGACCGTACTATGCCGTGATCATGCAATGTAAACATCTGATCAAAACTGTAATTTTCATTGATTATATTTGTAACTGAGTTGTGTAACATCACCACTAAAAAAAAATGGCAGCAATACTCAGGAGATACCTTTGTTTACATCTTCATCTCCCTGCAGGCAGCACTGTCATTAAAGGCCTACTGAAACCCACACAGTCTGATAGTTTATACATCAATGGTGAAATATTAACATTGCAACACATGCCAATACGGCCGGTTTAGTTTACTAAATTGCAATTTTAAATTTCCCGCTTAGTAGCCTGTTGAAAATGTCTCGGAATGATGACGCGTATGATGACGCCAGATCCAAGCTATAAGTAGTCTGCGTTAATCACATAATTACACAGATTTCCGGACATCTGCGTTGATGAATCTTTTGCAATTTGAATGAATGAATGAATGGTTTATTTTGAGCCATGCAAACAAAACAAGAGAATGACATAAAATAAAATACAAAAGAAATATATAGATACATTATTTTTACACCTACATTGAAAACATTACATGTGACTAATCTTTTGTAGATGTCAAGATTGGCTCAAAAGGGAGTGGGAAGAAGTAAACTTATTAGGTCCCACCCCTATACATATACAATATATATATATACAATATATAATAAAATAATATATATAATATAATTCAATTCAGTGGTTGCTGCTATATATTGTCTATATAAAATACATTTAAATTCACACACACTTACATATATACATATGTACACACACAGATGTACACACACACATATATACAATTTATATATATACATAAATATATATATATATATATTTATATATATATATATACACACACATACATACATACATATACACACATAATCACATACATACACACATGCATATACCCAAAATACACACATATCCATCACACACACACACACATTTGTTCAATTAATAATGGAGACAACAAAGAAGAAAGATGTTGGTGTATTGCGGTCGGCTGTAGCAAAACAAACACAGCCGGTGTTTCTTTGTTTACATTCCCTAAAGATCACGGTGAAGCTTTCATATGGAACAGAGCGCTCAAGCGAACATGGTTCTCTACCACATGTCAACCGGCAGGTTTCGGTGCAGAAATTGTGGTAATAGGTCGGCTCTTACCGTAGAAATGAGCGGAGCTTGTGTCGTTCCTCCTGTGGCTGTCAAAGAGGCAGCTGCAACTCTCTTGGCTCCTCCGTGGCTTCCCTCAGAGACACTGGCGGTCACCACACCCCTCCGACTTTCAGGTACGGTTGGAATCAAAATTATTCAACCCACACACAATTTGGGTGTTTTAGCAAGTTGGACATTTATTCCGTATTTTATTTATAGTCATATCAAATAAAGATGTGTCAACTAGACAAATGCAACTTAAATTGTAACACTGTATTTTGAAAAATACCAAAAAAGGACATTTTTCTTAATATCTCATTGACAAAATGATTCAACCCCCTAGTTCCATGCATCTTTAGTACTTAGTAGAACACCCTTTGGCAGTAATGACATCCTTCAAAGGTGATACATAAGCGGACACAAGCTTCTTGCAACCATCTACAGGTATTTTAGCCCATTCCTCTCGGGCAAAGGCCTCCAGTTCATTCATATTCTTGGGCTTGCGTGCTGCAACTGCCTTCTTCAAGTCCCACCACAGCTTTTCTATAGGATTTAGGTCTGGCGACTGTGAAGGCCACTCCAGAGTCTTCCAGCCCTTCTTCTGCAACCACTCTGATGTTGATTTGGAGGTATGCTTGGGATCCTTGTCCTGTTGGAAGGTCCAACGTCTCCCAAGCCTCAGCTTCGTCACTGACTTCATGACATTTGCAGCTAATATATCCTGCTAGGAAATATAATTTATAATGCCTTGAACGCGCTGGAGATTCCCGGTACCTGAGGCAGGGAAACAGCCCCAGAGCATGATTGACCCCCCACCATGCTTAACAGTAGGCAAGGTGTTCTTCTCTTTGTAAGCTTCATTTTTTCTCCTCCAGACATAACGTTTATTCATAGGCCCAAAGAGTTCCACTTTTGTCTCATCACTCCATAGAACAGTTTCCCAAAACCTTTGGGGTTTGTCCAGATGATTTTTGGCATACCGGAGTCTATTTTGTGCCTGGTAGTCAGAAGTGGGGTGCGCCTGGGAGTTCTGGCATGGAGGCCTTCATCTCGTAGTGCGCGCCTTATTGTCTGGGACGAAACCTGCGTTCCCCCCTCTGCAATGTCCTGTTGTAGTTCCTCAGCTGTTACCCGGGGGTTTTTCACCACTGTACGCTTCAAATATCGGACAGCAGTTGCACACAGCATCCTCTTTCTGCCACGCCCAGGTAGTGTTTCCACTGTGCCTTTAGCTTTAAACTTGCGAATTATGCTCCCAACTGTGTCTCTTGGAATGTGTAATGTCTTTGCTATTTTCTTATATCCATATCCTTTCTCATGAAGAGAAATTACCTCCTCTCTTGACTTCTTTGACCACTCCCTGGACTTCACCATGTTGCAAATACACCATTGACCATCTACAAGAAGCTGAGCGTCACAGTCTTTTTCAATCAGTTTAATTGTTGCTCGTTATGGTTCTAATCACATTTACAGGTGTTTTCAACACCTGATTGAAAAGACCTTATTCAAATTCTGTTCTTAAGAGTTATAATCTTCAAGGGGTTGAATAATTTTGTCAATGAGATATTAAGAGAAATGACACTGTTTGGTATGTTACAAAATATAATGTTGTCATTCAAGTTGCATTTGTCTATTTAATGCATTTTTTTTTTATATGACTATAAACAAAATACCGAATAAATGTCCAACTTGCTAAAACACCAAAATTGTGTGGGGGTTGAATAATTTTGATCACAACTGTAGTGAAGTGAAGTGAATTATATTTATATAGCGCTTTTTCTCTAGTGACTCAAAGCCCTTTACGTAGTGAAACCCAATTTCTAATTTTTACATCTAAACCAGTGTGGGTGGCACTGGGAGCAGGTGGGTAAAGTGTCTTGCCCAAGGACACAACCGCAGTGACTAGGATGGCGGAAGCGGGGATCGAACCTGCGACCCTCAAGTTGCTGGCACGGCCGCTCTACCAACCGAGCTATACCGCAGGTACGACTATATAATCTCACTAAAACACTAGTAACACAATAAGCAGATTAGGGATTTTCCAGAATTATCCCAGTAAATGTGTCTAATAACATTGAATCGCTCCCACTGCCCTCGTCTTGTTTTTTGTTTCTCCTAGTCCTTCACTCTCACTATCCTCATCCACGAATCTTTCATCGTCACTTAAATTGATGGGGAAATTGTCGCTTTCTCGGTCCGAATCGCTCTCGCTGCTGGTGGCCATGATTGTAAACAATGTGCAGATGTGAGGAGCTCCACAACCAGTGACGTCACGCGCACATCGTCTGCTACTTCCGGTACAGGCAAGGCTTTTTTATTAGTGACCAAAAGTTGCGAACTTTATCGTGGATGTTCTCTACTAAATCCTTTCAGCAAAAATATGGCAATATCGTGAAATGATCAAGTACGACACATAGAATGGACCTGCTATCCCCGTTTAAATAAGAAAATCTCATTTCAGTAGGCCTTTAAGTGAAAACAAAGCTCACACTTCCCCCGTTCACAATAAAATCCCTTCGTGTTACATCCTGCCTGACTGTGCTAACAAAATAAGAGACCCTGAAAATCTTACATATTTACTGTTATTATTTTGCACTTAAAGAAACAATACCCTTTATACATTTTAGTAATGCAACATTCACTGAAAGTGCACTCCCACCGAGCACCTGGGTTCATAGTTTGCAGCAGGGATAGGGAACCTATGGCTCTAGAGCCAGATGTGGCTCTTTTGATGACTGCATCTGGCTCTCAGATAAATATTAGCTGACATTGTTTAACACGATAAGTAATTAATATGTCCACTGGTATTCACAGTGTTAAAAACAATGTTCAAAATATAAAACATTCTCATGCATTTTAATCCATCCATCCGTTTCTACCGCACCTGTTCAAGAAGTCGCATTAATGGTAAAAATTATTTGTATTTATTATTGGTTACCTTCAGAATAACACAGTTATTCAAAAGTATAAGACACTTATTATACTCTAGAAATGTTGCTCTTACTTAAAAATGCATGCATGTAATCAAGGAAAGTCCAAATAAAAGAGGAGGCGTAAAATTCTCTCGTCAGAGTGTGGGCGACATTGTACAAAAGTACAGGTCTGCACGTTTCTCCTCATTGAGCTAAATTGAATCCTGTCTCTGTTTAATTCCTTGCTTCTTGTCTGTGTAATTGATGTCATCAGTGTTTGAACCTGACAGTTGTATTCAGTGTTAAAAATATTATCCGACTCTCACGGAAATACATTTTAAAATATTTGGCTTTCATGGCTGGGGATAGGTTGATTGGCAACACTAAATTGGCCCTATTGTGTGAATGTGAGTGTGAATGTTGTTTGTCTATCTGTGTTGGCCCTGCGATGAGGTGGCGACTTGTCCAGGGTGTACCCCGCCTTCCGGCCGATTGTAGCTGAGATAGGCGCCAGCGCCCCCCGCGACCCCGAAAGGGAATAAGCGGTAGAAAATGGATGGATGGATGGCTCTCTCAGCCAAAAAGATTCCCGACCCCTTGGTTTGCATGTTAAACTTGTACTGACTTTGTGAATTATTTCCCGTCATTGAGTCATTCTGATTATTTTTACCGTGGAAGGTAGTGGCTGTCATTATTTGTTTGAGATGAGAGCGATCACATTAATTGAAAGACACCGAGCAGGGTGATCAAACGTGCCAGAAGGTCTTTACTTTTGGGTTATTTTGAGTGTTTCTGTTCTGTGTTAATTGTTGGTTGTACAGTTGCAATAGAGAGGGAGTGTATCAAACTGTAGCATGGATCAAAGCAGTCATGGTCGCTTTTAAGTGCGAGACGAAGTACTTTTATCTTAGCAAGGCTGTGCTTTGTTTCCGAACTCAATCCGATCACTTTTGGGATGAACTATCAATCAATCAATCAATGTTTATTTATATAGCCCTAAATCACAAATGTCTCAAAGGACTGTACAAACCATTACGACTACGACATCCTCGGAAGAACCCACAAAAGGGCAAGGAAAACTCACACCCAGTGGGCAGGGAGAATTCACATCCAGTGGGACGCCAGTGACAAAGCTGACTATGAGAAACCTTGGAGAGGACCTGAGATGTGGGCAACTCCCCCCCCTAGGGGACCGAAAGCAATGGATGTCGAGCGGGTCTAACATGATACTGTGAAAGTTCAATCCATAGTGGCTCCAACAGAGCCACGAGAGTTCAGTTCAAAGCGGATCCAAGACAGCAGCAAGAGACCCGTCCACAGGAAACCATCTCAAGCGAGGCGGATCACCAGCGTAGAGATGTCCCCAACCGATACACAGGCAAGCGGTCCATCCTGGGTCCCGACGAGCGGTCCATCCTGGGTCCCAACTCTGGACAGCCAGTACTTCATCCATGGTCATCGGACCGGACCCCCTCCACAAGGGAGGGGGGGACATAGGAGAAAAAGAAAAGAAGCGGCAGATCAACTGGTCTAAAAAGGAGGTCTATTTAAAAGCTAGAGTATACAAATGAGTTTTAAGGTGAGACTTAAATGCTTCTACTGAGGTAGCATCTCAAACTGTTACCGGGAGGGCATTCCAGAGTACTGGAGCCCGAACGGAAAACGCTCTATAGCCCGCAGACTTTTTTTGGGATTTAGGAATCACTAATAAGCCGGAGTCTTTTGAACGCAGATTTCTTGCCGGGACATATGGTACAATACAATCGGCAAGATAGGATGGAGCTAGACCGTGTAGTATTTTATACGTAAGTAGTAAAACCTTAAAGTCACATCTTAAGTGCACAGGGAGCCAGTGCAGGTGAGCCAGTACAGGCGTAATGTGATCAAACTTTCTTGTTCTTGTCAAAAGTCTAGCAGCCGCATTTTGTACCAACTGTAATCTTTTAATGCTAGACATGGGGAGACCCGAAAATAATACGTTACAGTAATCGAGACGAGACGTAACAAACGCATGGATAATGATCTTGGCGTCTTTCGTGGACAAAATGGAGCGAATTTTAGCGATATTAAGGAGATGAAAGAAGACCGTTTGAATAACGCTTTTACTGTGTGACTCACAGGAGAGAGTTGGGTCGAAGATGATACCCAGATTTTTTACCGAGTCACGTTGTTTTATTA
Organism: Nerophis ophidion; assembly: GCF_033978795.1. NCBI lineage: Eukaryota > Metazoa > Chordata > Actinopteri > Syngnathiformes > Syngnathidae > Nerophis > Nerophis ophidion. Next base: position 76,583,978 of record NC_084613.1, read on the forward strand.
TTTGGTTGTCAAATGTTAAATTTGTATTATTGAATAGAGGTCGGTGTCTAGCAGGACCGATAATCAGCATTTCCGTTTTTTTGGCGTTAAGTTGCAAAAAATTAGCGGACATCCATTGTTTAATTTCATTAAGACACGCTTCCAACTGACTACAATCAAGATGCTACTCTTCCAAAATTCCAACGTGCATACCCAATTTGTTTAAAGGCCTACTGAAACCCACTACTACCGACCACGCAGTCTGATAGTTTATACATCAATGATGAAATATTAACATTGCAACACATGCCAATACGGCCTTTTTAGTTTACTAAATTGCAATTTTAAATTTCCCGCGAAGTGTCCTGTTGAAAACGTCGCGGAATGATGACTCGTATGATGACACGTGCGTTTGACGTCTCAGGTTGTAGCGGACATTATTTTCCAGCCCGATCCAAACTATAAGTGGTCTGCTTTAATCGCATAATTACACAGTATTCTGGACCTCTGTGTTGCTCAATCTTTTGCAATTTGTTCAATTAATAATGGAGAAGTCAAAGTAGAAAGATGGAGGTGCGAAGCTTTTAGCCTTTACCCACACAAACACAGAGGGTGTTTCCTTGTTTAAAATTCCCGGAGGTGAAGCTTTACTATGGATCAGACCGGTCAAGCGAACATGGATCCCGACCAAATGTCAACCGGCAGTTTTTCGGTGAGAAAATTGTGGTAATAAGTCGGTTCTTATCGGAAGTCAGTGGAGCTTCTGATCCCGACTACATGTCCCTCAGAGACTCTGGCGTCAACACGACCTGTGGTCACACCACTCCGACTTTAAGGTACTATTTAACTCACCAAAACACTAGTAACACAATAAGCAGATAAGGGATTTCCCAGAATTATTCTAGTAAATGTGTCTATAAACATCTGAATCGCTTTTTTCTTTTTTTTTTCCTAGTCCTTCACTCTAAATTTCCTCATCCACCAATCTGTCATTTTCGCTCAAATTAATGGGGAAATTGTCGCTTTCTCGGTCCGAATAGCTCTAGCTGCTCCTGGCTATGATTGTAAACAATGTGAGGATGTGAGGAGCCCTACAACCCGTGACGTTACGCGCACATCGTCTGCTACTTCCGGTAAAGGCAAGGCTTTTTTATTAGCGACCAAAAGTTGCAAACTTTATCGTCGATGTTCTCTACTAAATCCTTTCAGCAAAAATATGGCAATATCGCGAAATGATCAAGTATGACACATAGAATGGACCTGCTATCCCCGTTTAAATAAGAAAATCTCATTTCAGTAGGCCTTTAAGAAATTCTTCCCAGAGCTGTACAGGGATTTTTCCTACAAGTGTCCCATCTCTACTGATCCCGACTACATGTCAACCGGCAGTTTTTCGGTGAGAAAATTGTGGTAATAAGTCGGAAAATTGTGGTAATAAGTCGGTCAGTGGAGCTTGTGTCCTGCTGCAGCTGCCGTGACTTCCCTCAGAGACTCTGGCGTCAACACGACCCGTGGTCACACCACTCCGACTTTAAGGTACTATTTAACTCACTAAAACACTAGCAACACAATAGGCAGATAAGGGATTTCCCAGAATTACTCTAGTAAATGTGTCTAAAAACATCTGAATCGCTTTTTTTTTTCTAGTCCTTCACTCTAAATTTCCTCATCCACGAATCTTTCATTCTCGCTCAAATTAATGGGGAAATTGTCACTTTCTCGGTCCGAATAGCTCTAGCTGCTGCTGGCTATGATTATAAACAATGTGAGGATGTAAGGAGCCCTACAACTCGTGACGTCACGCGCACAACGTCTGCTACTTCCGGTAAAGGCAAGGCTTTTTTATTAGCGACCAAAAGTTGCAAACTTTATCGTGGACGTTCTCTACTACATCCTTTCAGCAAAAATATGGCAATATCGAGAAATGATCAAGTATGACACATAGAATGGACCTGCTCACAGACTCTGGCGTCAACACAACCCGTGGTCACACCGCTCCGACTTTAAGGTACTATTTAACTCACTAAAACACAAGCAACACAATAGGCAGACAAGGAATTTTGTAAGTAAATGTGTCTAAAAACATCTGAATCTGTTGCGTGCGGATCAAGGAATGGACCCCAGAATGGACCCCAGAATGCAGAGACGGGAGGCCAGGTTGGATTCTAACAAAATAATAATTTAATCAGTCCAAAAGTACAACTAAAGGCGATGGAGGCAGAAGTGCACACCATGAAAAAAAAACAATCTTGCAAGTCACTCAGTGGAAGGCAGGGGAATTAGCCTGTGTGCACTGGCGCACAAAATGTCCAACACAAAGATCCTCTGAAGCTCAGGGAGACTAGGAAGCAAACACAAAGAGGTGAGGAATTGTAGGAGTAAGGTAAAACCACATACCAAGTCTGGGGAGGAAAAGCGGGCGTCTTGCACGTGGAAGGTACAGGAGACAATGACCGGCAGGGAACAGCTGGCGGTGACGAACTTAAATAATACTGGGTAGTGATTTGTTGCAGGTGTGCCTCGCTGGGGACTAAGTACTGAAGCGAAAACAGGCAGCAAAAACAAGGAAAAGACAGGCAAATGGCAAAACACAACAGAATCGCTTTCTCTTCTAGTCCTTCACTCTAAATTTCCTCATCCACAAATCTTTCATTCTCGCTCAAATTAATGTGGAAATTGTCGTTTTCTCGGTCCGAATAGCACTTTTTGTTGGAGGCTCCCATTAAAATCAATGTGAATATGTGAGGAGCCCCCACAATTGCGACGTCATCGTCTGCGACTTCCGGTAGAGGCAGGGCTTTTCTCTTAACACCGAAAGTTGCGAACTTTATCGTGGATGTTCTCTACTAAATCCTTTCAGCAAAAATATGGCAATATCGCGAAATGATCAAGTATGACACATAGAATGGACCTGCTATCCCCGTTTAAATAAGAAAATCTCATTTCAGTAGGCCTTTAAGAAAGGCTTCCCAGAGCTGTACAGAGATTTTTCCTACAAGTGTCCCATCTCTACTGGGTAAAAATGAATGATGACCACTGTGGTGGTTGACCTTAACGCTACTGGAGTGGGCGCACATTGTGGTTTTCAGCACCATTAAACGGACAACTGGGGAAGCACAAGTATTGCTATCATAATTTGGAAAAAAAACATAGTTTTAGGTCTTTGGTTCATTGGCCTATCCATGGTAAAAAAATTTTGTGAGTCATTGTCACTGAACCACAAAGTGCAAACACATTTTGTTGCTTATTGAGTTTCAAGAATCAAAACAATGTACTAAGAGGATTCCAATCATTCAGTTGCCTGTCATCTTGTCTGGATACCCTTAGGTGATTTCACTAAATCTCTTTGTTCAGATTCGTAAAAACGATCATCTTTCTCGCAGTGAATTAACTAAAAGCTATGACATCTTGACTTGATCCCACTGTTTGATTTAGCATCTGTAAAGAAAAGGAATTGCTTGGCAAGTTAGGACGAGCCGCCATGTTGAAACACCTGTTTTGATTTATTGCTTATGGGTAGTTGGCAACATATGCTTTTCCAACAGGGCCAAGCGGCTTGCATATGGCCTGCAAAGTGAACACACAACAACGCACTGCTTGTCTGCGCTACGAACAAACAAAAAAAAAAGTGAGCAATAAAAAGATATTAAAAAAAAGACACAAACATGCGCACCGTACTGCTCACATGTTCAACAAATGACTTGGTTGGGAGATCAATCAGAAGAACAGATTTTATGGGAGTTGGCTATTTATTTTGGTTTTTAAAGCATCATTCATGTGCTAGTGCACCTGCACTCAGCAAGACACACTTTTAAAAGAACAAGACAGACACATGGTGGGAAAACAGGAGGGCACAAAACAATTTGCAAACCAAAAAACATACGTAAATCCACCTTGAGAACACCTTAAAATGTCTCAGAATTGATCACAATTTACCATGAATTGATTAACGTGGACCCCGACTTAAACAAGTTGAAAAACTTATTCAAGTGTTACAATTTAGTGGTCAATTGTACGGAATATGTACTGTACTGTGCAATCTACTAATAAAAGTTTCAATCAATCAATCAAACGGCTACACAACTTAAAAACCCAGTTTCCATATGAGTTGGGAAATTGTGTTAGATGTAAATACAAACGGAATACAATGATTTGCAAGTAATCATTAACTTTAGAATTTGATGCCAGCAACACGTGACAAAGAAGTTGGGAAAGGTGGCAATAAATACTGATAAAGTGGAGGAATGCTCATCAAACACTTATTTTGAACATCATCACAGGTGTGCAGGCTAATTGGGAACAGGTGGGTGCCATGATTGGGTATAAAAGCAGCTTCCATGAAATGCTAAGTAATTCACAAACAAGGATGGGGTGAGGGTCACCGATTTGTAAGTAAATTGTCGAACAGTTTTAGAACAACATTTCTCAACGAGCTATTGCAAGGAATTTAGGGATTTTACCATCTACGGTCCATAAAATCATCAAAAGGTTCAGTAATCTGGAGAAATCACTGCACGTAAGCGATGATATTACGGACCTTTCATCCCTCAGGCGGTACTAGCATCAAAAACCGACATCAGTGTGTAAAGGATATTACTACATGGGCTCAGGAACACTTCATAAAACCACTGTCTGTAACTACAGTTGGTCGCTACATCTGTAAGTGCAAGTTAAAACTCTACTATGCAAAGCCAAAGCCATTTATCAACAACACACAGGAACGCTGCTGGCTTCGCTGGGCCCGAGCTCATCTAAGATGGACTGATGCAAAGTGGAAAAGTGTTCTGTGGTCTAGCGAGTCCACATTTGAAATTATTTTTGGAAACTGTGGATGTGGTTTCCTCCGGAACAAAGAGGAAAATAACCATCTTAATTGTTGTAGGCGCAAAGTTCAAAAGCCAACATCTGTGGTGGTATGGGGGTGCATTAGTGCCCAAGGCATGGGTAACTTACACATCTGTGAAGGCACCATTAATGCTGAATGGTCCATACAGGTTTTGGAGCAACATATGTTGTCATCCAAGCAACGTTATCATGGACACTCCTGCTTATTTTGGCAAAACAATGTCAAGCCACGTGTTACAACAGCGTGGTTTCGTAGTAAAAGAGTATAGGTACTTTCCTGGCCCCGCCTGCAGTCCAGACATGTCTCCCATCAAAAATGTGTGGCGCATTATGAAGCGTAAAATACGACAGCGGAGACTGTTGAACGACTAAAGCTCTACATAAAACAAGAATGGGAAAGAATTCCACTTTCAAAGCTTCAACAATTAGTTTCCTCAGTTCCCAAACGTTTATTGAGTGATGTTAAAAGATAAGGTGATGTAACGCAGTGGTGATTATGCCCTTTCCCAACTACTTTGGCACATGTTGCAGCCATGAAATTCAAAGTTAATTATTATTTGCAAAGAAAATCAAGTTTATGAGTTTGAACATCAAAAATCTTGTCTTTGTAGTGCATTCAATTGAATATGGGTTGAAATGATTTGCAAATCATTGTATTTTGTTTATATTTACATCCAACACACAGCTGCCTTTTAAACAGCTACTGTAGGAGGACGAATAATCCAATGATGTCTCCGGTAAGATATATATATCATAATTTTCCCATCCAAAAACATGCTGGTTGACGTAGAGAAACATGTTTGCTTGACCGCTCTGTGTTAAAAACAAAGAAACACCGGCTGTGTCTCGGTGCTAAAGACAGCTGCAATACACCGCTTTCCACCAACAGCATTGTTCTTTCTAGTCTCCATTATTAATTGAACAAATTGCAAAAAAATTCAGCAACACAGATGTCCAAATTACTGTGTAATTGTGCGATGAAAAGAGACGACTTTTAGCCGTAACTGGTGCTGAGCTAAAATTTCCTGACAGTCCGTGACGTAACGGGACATTTTTAAATTGCAATTTAGTCAACTAAACCGGCCGTATTGGCATGTGTTGCAATGTTAATGTTTCATCATTGATATATAAACTATCAGACTGCGTGGTCGGTAGTAGTGGGTTTCAGTAGGCCTTTAACCACCGTCCAAACTCCAACCTGTCAGGCTTTCCCCTGACAGTTAGTCTATGTTTTAGTTTTTATCCTCTGCATTTGTCTGTTTCCTCTGTGTTTAGTATCTCCTGTCTTTAGTTCCTGTCTAGTGCTCTTATTTTGTCAGCTTCCTGTCTTGTTCCCTGAGTGCTGTGTTCCTCCTCAGCTGCGGCTGATTGGCACCTGGCCACACCTGTTGCCAATCAGCCTGCTCCTATTTGTACCTGCTTTGTCTTGTGTCAGTTGCTGGATCATTTTATTGTCATTCGGACTTGTCGTTGCCATATGTTGCTCATGTCGATTCTGTGATTCTTTTCAGCTATTACCTGTCATGCTACATTTTGACTTGGTCGTCGTAGCGGTAAGCTGTTCTTGTTAGCCATTAGTTATTTCCAGTTTTTCTGTTTGCTATCCTTTAGCTTCCATGCTAAAGTTCCTTTTCGTTTTTCTAGCTTCCAGTGCTAGCTCCCTTAGTTTGTTATTCCGCCCACATGCGTGCTTTTTGTTTGTTCTTGTTTAGTTTGAATTAAATCCTGTTTTCATATTCTGTGCCTGCCTCCTTCTCTCCATCTTGGGGTTCGTCAACAACAAATACACCTGACACAACCGAACATTCTTGAGACATCAGTGCTAACCAATCTACCACCTTGCCATCCAAATAAAAGAGCCTCGAGCCTGCTCAGTTCTTTTGTTTTGTGGTCATTTTTACAACGGTTTAATAACTAGTGTTTTCTTTTTTTACTTAAGTTCTTGTGTGTTGTGAGGCGACTAGCCAAGTTCAGTATTTGTTTTCACCTTATTTGCACAACTTTATTGTAATTGATATTAATACTTTTTTATTTGAATTTCTCAGTTCTTTTGTTTTTTGTTCATGTTTATAACTTTGTTCAATAACTAGAGTTTTGTTATTTACCTTAAGTGTTTGTGTGTTTTAAGGCGACAAGCCAGGTTCAGTAGTTGTTTGCACCTTATTTGCATTACTTTATTGCTATTGATATTACTTTTGTAATAAATATTTTATTTTTTTACTTAAATCGTTGTCCTGTGTTGTGTTATTATCATAATCAATTAATGAAGGCAAAAGTACAAATTTGTTTTTCAAAAGAATCGACCCCCCCAGCCCCCCCCCCCATCAGATGACGACACTTCCGGTATCGGAACGGAATCGATACCCAAATGTGCGATAACGCCCACCCCTAATCTTCGGAAGAACCCACATAAGGGCAAGGAAAACTCACACCTAGTGGGACGTCGGTGACAATGATGACTATGAGAACCTTGGAGAGGACCACAAATGTGGGCAAACCCCCTCCCCTAGGAGGCCGAACGCAATGGATGTCGAGCGGGTCAAACATGATACTGTGAAAGTTCAATCGGCAAGAAATCTGCATTCAAAAGACTCCGGCTTATTAGTGATTCCTAAAGCCCCCCAAAAACATAGAGCGTTTTCCGTTCGGGCTCCAGTACTCTGGAATACCCTCCCGGTAACAGTTCGAGATGCTACCTCAGTAGAAGCATTTAAGTCTCACCTTAAAACTCATCTGTATACTCTAGCCTTTAAATAAACCTCCTTTTTAGACCAGTTGATCTGCCGCTTCCTTTCCTTTTTCTCCTATGTCCCCCCCTCCCTTGTGGAGGGGGTCCGGTCCGATGACCATGGATGAAGTACTGGCTGTCCAGAGTCGAGACCCAGGATGGACCGCTCGCCTGTGTATCGGTTGGGGACATCTCTACGCTGCTGATCCGCCTCCGCTTGGGATGGTTTCCTGTGGACGGGACTCTCGCTGCTGTCTTGGATCCGCTTTGAACTGAACTCGCGGCTGTGTTGGAGCCACTATGGATTGAACTTTCACAGTATCATGTTAGACCCGCTCGACATCCATTGCTTTCGGTCCCCTAGGGGTTGCCCACATTTGAGGTCCTCTCCAGGGTTTCTCATAGTCAGCATTGTCACTGGCGTCTCACTGGGTGTGAGTTTTCCTTGCCCTTATGTGGGTTCTTCCGAGGATGTCGTAGTCGTAATGGTTTGTACAGTCCTTTGAGACATTTGTGATTTAGGGCTATATAAATAAACATTGATTGATTGAAACCATAGTGGATCCAACACAGCCGCGAGAGTTCAGTTCAAAGCGTGTACAATATATGCCACACTAATAAGATGCTTGAGGCTAGGAGATGACTATTTGCCCATTCCAGACAGCCTTCCTGTGTGTCACCCTATGACAGGGGTCGGGAACCTTTTTGGCTGAGAGAGCCATGAAAGCCAAATATTTTAAAATGTATTTCCGTGAGAGCCATATAAGAGTTTTTAACAATGAATGTAACTGAATGCCTGCATTTTTAAGTAAGACCAACATTTTTAGAGTATAATAAGTCTCTTATTCTTTTTAATAACATTGTTATTCTGAAGCTAACCAATAATAAATAAAATGTCATGTCTCTTGATCATGTTTTTGTTTGGCCAAGTGCTGTTTGTCCTTTGGACTCTTTAAGTTCCTGTTTTTTTCCACTCCCTTGTCTGGTTTCCTTGGTTACTCATTTTGTCCACCTGTCTCTGGTGGACAAAACGCCTGCTCACCTGCTTCCCGAGCACTAATCAGAGGCAATATTTAAGCTCGTCTTTGCCAGTCAGTCGCCCTGTGCTGACGTGTTTCATGCCTTGCCATAGTTTCGTGCTTCATGCCATGCCAAGTAAGTTTTGTTTGATTTACGGTCTTAGTCTGTTTATGCGTTAGCTTTGTTTTTTAGCCCCAAGTTGTGCCTCTGCTGTGAGCGTTTTTTTTTTTGGTTTGTAGATTTTTTTAGTTAAAATTAAATCATGTTTTTACCTAAATGCCATGTCCCGAGTAGTCCGTCTGCCTTCCTGGGAGAATGACCCCGCAGCAAGCTGCAACCCCAGACCCCCCCCCCCTCCCCCACCATCGTGACATAAAATACTTCTTACCATTAATGCAACTTCTTCAACAGGTTTGATTGATTGATTGATTGTTACTTTTATTAGTAGATTGCACAGTACAGTACATATTCCGTACAATTGACCACTAAATGGTAACACCCCAATAAGTTTTTCAACTTGTTTAACTCGGGGTCCACGTTAATCAATTCATGGTACAAATATATACTATCAACATAATACAGTCATCACACAAGTTAATCATCATAGTATATACATTGAATTATTTACATTATCTACAATCCGGGGGGTGGGATGAGGAGCTTTGGTTGATATCAGAACTTCAGTCATCAACAATTGCATCAACAGAGAAATGTGGACATTGAAACAGTGTAGGTCTTATTTAGTAGGATATGTACAGCCAGCAGAGAACATAGTGAGTTCACATAGCATAAGAACAAGTATCTACATTAGAAGTACAATTGAGTTGTTTATAATCCGGGGAGATGGGATGTGAATGGAGGAGGGTATTAGTAAAGTGTTGATGTTGCCTGGAGGTGTTGTTTTAGAGCGGTTTTGAAGGAATATAGAGATGCACTTACTTTTATACCTGTTGGGAGTGCATTCCACATTTATGTGGCATAGAAGGAGAATGAGTTAAGACCTTTGTTAGATGGGAATCTGGGTTTAACGTGGTTTGTGGAGCTCCCCCTGGTGTTGTGGTTATGGCGGTCATTTACGTTAAGGAAGTAGTTTGACATGTACTTCGGTATCAAGGAGGTGTAGCGGATTTTATAGACTAGGCTCAGTGCAAGTTGTTTTACTCTGTCCTCCACCCTGAGCCAGCCCACTTTGGAGAAGTGGGTTGGATTGAGGTGTGATCCGGGGTGGAGGTCTAAAAGTAACCGGATTAGCTTATTCTGGGATGTTTGGAGTCTAGATTTGAGGGTTTTGGAGGTGCTGGGGTACCAGGAGGTGCAAGTGTAATCGAAAAAGGGTTGAATGAGAGTTCCCGCCAGAATCCTCAAGGTGTTTTTGTTGACCAGAGAGGAGATTCTGTAGAGGAATCTCGTTCTTTGGTTGACCTTTTTGATCACCTTGGTTGCCATTTTATCACAGGAAAGATTAGCCTCTAGAATGGAACCTAGGTAGGTGATCTCATCTTTCCTGGTGATAACAATGTCACCCACTTTTATAGTGAAGTCACTGACCTTTGATTGATTGATACTTTTATTAGTAGATTGCACAGTACAGTACATATTCCGTACAATTGACCACTAAATGGTAACACCCGAATAAGTTTTTCAACTTGTTTAAGTCGGGGTCCACGTTAATCAATTCATGGTACAAATATATACTACCAACATAATACAGTCATCACACAAGTTAATCATCATAGTATGTACATTGAATTATTTACATTATTTACAATCCGGGGGGTGGGATGAGGAGCTTTGGTTGATATCAGAACTTCGGTCATCAACAATTGCATCAACAGAGAAATGTAGACATTGAAACAGTGTAGGTCTTATTTAGTAGGATATGTACAGCCAGCAGAGAACATAGTGAGTTCAGATAGCATAAGAACAAGTACATACATTAGAAGTACATTTGAGTTGTTTATAATCCGGGGAGATGGGATGTGAATGGAGGAGGGTATTAGTAAAGTGTTGATGTTGCCTCGAGGTGTTGTTTTAGAGCGGTTTTGAAGGAGTATAGAGATGCACTTACTTTTATACCTGTTGGGAGTGCATTCCACATTGATGTGGCATAGAAAGAGAATGAGTTAAGACCTTTGTTAGACCGAAATCTGGGTTTAACGTGGTTTGTGGAGCTCCCCCTGGTGTTGTGGTTATGGCGGTCATTTACGTTAAGGAAGTAGTTTGACATGTACTTCGGTATCAAGGAGGTGTAGCGGATTTTATAGACTAGGCTCAGTGCAAGTTGTTTTACTCTGTCCTCCACCCTGAGCCAGCCCACTTTGGAGAAGTGGGTTGGATTGAGGTGTGATCTGGGGTGGAGGTCTAAAAGTAACCGGATTAGCTTATTCTGGGATGTTTGGAGTCTAGATTTAAGGGTTTTGGAGGTGATGGGGTACCAGGAGGTGCAAGTGTAATCGAAAAAGGGTTGAATGAGAGTTCCCGCCAGAATCCTCAAGGTGTTTTTGTTGACCAGAGAGGAGATTCTGTAGAGGAATCTCGTTCTTTGGTTGACCTTTTTGATCACCTTGGTTGCCATTTTATCACAGGAAAGATTAGCCTCTAGAATGGAACCTAGGTAGGTGATCTCATCCTTCCTGGTGATAACAATGTCACCCACTTTTATAGTGAAGTCACTGACCTTCTTAAGTTTGATATGGGACCCAAATAGGATGGATTCCGTTTTACCTAAGTGTATGGTGTATGGTGCGGTAGAAAACGGATGGATGGATATAAATGCATGAGAATGTTTTCTATTTTGCACGTTATATTTAGCACTGTGATTACCAGCGAAATTATTCATAATTATCGCAGTAAGCAATGTAAGCTAAGATTTATCTGAGAGCCAGATGCAGTCATCAAAAGAGCCACATCTGGCTCTAGAGCCATAGGTTCCCTACCCCTGCCCTATGACATAACAGTCTGGGGGAAGGATGTGGGGAGTTTGAGCACGGGTGCCACGCGTCAAGGAAACATGGGCCATGCCACTTCCACGCAGGAATTCTTATCAGGTAGAATTTTTTTTTTTAAAGCACTGTGGTTTCCTAGTCTGCAGCTGGGACAACAAACTGATGACAAGCGGGGCCAGCGACAACGCCTCCTTTTCCTCGCCCTCCCATTTAATGACACCACGACTCCCTGTGCAGTGCAACCACTCTCCTGGGCCGCCTCGGTCCATAAAACAAACAAAAAAAAGTGCTCGCTACATGAAAGAATTCCTGCAATTAGACCAAAAGGAACATCTTGAGAGGCGATGTTTGAGTTCTGAGCGAGTGACGCAGTGACTCTGGTGTTCGCCAAAATGTCGCACTGCTCTGTCCCAGAGCTGGGGGTTTTTTTTTTTTTTCCCCCGCATCTTTTCAATACCAAATATAGCTCCTGTTCCCCATTACAGCGCTCAGGAAAACACCCCGAGTGCACCTGGGGAGCATTCCTGGCCTTGAAAGGTTTATTTGGTTATCTGTCCACATGTCCCAGGGGGAAATATACTGTTAAGTAAACTTAGCTGATACAAACCAGTTGTAGGCATACAATAGTAAACACATTGTGACCCTAGCCTGTGTTGGACAAAACGGACGGAAAACCGAGGGGTTTGAACTTTATAAGATCTCCCGGTTTAATGTTTTATGATCTGCCATTTAGTAGACTTTATCAACTAATAAGTGCACTTTTAAAAAGGAGGTAAAAGGGTCACTCTCTTTGCTGTGGTTTGAAGTAACCTATATGCTCCAGCGTGTGTGTAAGAGTGCAGTTTTCCAGAATTTGCTCTGCATTCATGTGGATAATTATAACTTTATGGAGATTTTTTTTTTTTTTTTTTTTTTTTTCCCCTCCCTTCTTTACGACCACATCTGCAAGCCGAGGCAAATAGTCGAGGGCCAAACCCTCCTTCTTTCTCTTTCGCCATTTCGATCTGATTTGATCTCCTCTCCTACCTCCCACTCTGTCGCTCATCTTCCTCTCCGACCCGGACCACCAACGCCAGGAGGCTCGGGTCAAACCCAGAACCGTCGCTATCAGCATGAGTGTGTTCAAAAGTCCCCACATAATGACTTCCACTTTGAGCCTGCGGTACCATAAACACTCTCAGATGCAACGAGAGCCTGGTTGTATGCGGGCCCTTTAGCTCAGGGGTGTCGAACTCAAATACAGAGTGGGCCAAAATTTAAAACCGAACAAAGCCGCGGGCCGAGGTTGAACAAATTTACCTTTTAATAGGGACCCAAACAAGTTTTGCATTGAATATTGAACAAGCAAGGCTTATATAACTTTATAGTGACATGCAAAATCGAGTTTCAAATAATAATAAGAATTAAAAAATATCAACGGCATATCAAATAAAATTTAATTAATAATTGTTGATTGGCAAGACTAAATTGGCCCTAGTGTGTGAATGTGAGTGTAAATGTTATCTGTCTATCTGTGTTGGCCCTGCAAAGAGGTGGCGACTTGTCCAGAGTGTGCACCGCCTTCCGCCCGATTGTAGCTGAGATAGGCGCCAGCGCCCCCCGCGACACCCAAAAAGGGAATAAGCGGTAGAAATGGATGGATGGATGGATGATGGTCTCTTTTCGGCGGTGGGGTTGAGGTGGACGGGGTTTGGTGATAGCGGGGGGTGTATATTGTAGCGTCCCGGAAGAGTTAGTGCTGCAAGGTGTTCTGGGTATTGATTCTGTTGTGTTACGGTGCGGATGTTCTCCCGAAATGTCAATCAATCAATCAATCAATCAATCAATCAATCAATGTTTACTTATATTGCCCTAAATCACTAGTGTCTCAAAGGGCTGCACAAACCACAACACGAACCACTACGACATCCTCGGTAGGCCCACATAAGGGCAAGGAAAACTCACACCCAGTGGGACGTCGGTGACAATGATGACTTTGAGAACCTTGGAGAGGAGGAAAGCAATTGATGTCGAGCGGGTCTAACATGATACTGTGAAAGTTCAATCCATAATGGATCCAACACAGTCGCAAGAGTCCAGTCCACAGCGGATCCAACACAGCAGCGAGAGTCCCGTTCACAGCGGAGCCAGCAGGAAACCATCCCAAGCGGAGGCGGATCAGCAGCACAGAGATGTTCCCAGCCGATACACAGGCAAGTAGTACATGGCCACCGGATCGGACCCCCTCCACAAGGGAGAGTGGGACATAGGAGAAAAAGAAAAGAAACGGCAGATCAACTGGTCTAAAAAGGGAGTCTATTTAAAGGCTAGAGTATACAAATGAGTTTTAAGGTGAGACTTAAATGCTTCTACTGAGATGGGACATTCTTGTCATTCTTGTTTGGTGTGGGTTCACAGTGTGGCGCATATTTGTAACAGTGTTAAAGTTATTTATACGGCCACCCTCAGTGTGACCTGTATGGCTGTTGACCAAGTATGCGTGGCATTCACTTGTGTGTGAGTATAAGCCGCATATATTATGTGACTGGGCCGGAACGCTGTTTGTATAGAGGAAAAGCGGACGTGGAGACAGGTTGTAAAGAACGCCAAAGGCACTGCCTTTAAAGCCCACCCCAAATATTGATGAAATTCGGGAGGGGCACTGAACTTCGGGAGTCTCCCGGGAAAATCGAGAGGGTTGGCAAGTAAGAGTGTTAGCGGTGAATGCGGTGTTACAGCGGCGGGCCAGCTCTAATGTTAATTTGATACTGCCTCAAGGGCCAAGTGAAATTACACGGCGGGCCAAATTTGGCCCGTGGGCCAGAGTTTGACACCCATGCTTTAGCTAGTTCCTGTCGTTCCTTCTCTTAATTGGATGTGTGTTTGTTTATTTGTGCGTGGTCTTGGGCTGGGGTTTTTCGAGCAACCCTTAAAGTCCTACTGAAACCCACTACTACCGACCAGGCAGTCTGATAGTTTATATATCAATGATGAAATATTAACATTGCAACACATGCCAATACGCCCGGTTTAGTTGACTAAATTACAATTTAAAATTTCCCGCGGAGTTTCCTGTTGAAAACGTCGCGGAATGATAACGCGTGTTTGTGACTTATGGCTAAAAGTAGTCTCTTTTCATCGCGCAATTATACAGTATTTTGGACATCTGTGTTGCTGAATCTTTTGCAATTTGTTCAATTAATAATGGAAACGTCAATTAAGAATACTGTTGGTGGAAAGCTGCCTTTAGCACAGAAACACAGCCGGCGTTTCTTTGTTGTGAAGCTTTAACACAGAGCAGTCAAGCGAAACATGTTTCTCTACGTCAACCAGCAAGTTTTTGGATGGGAAAATTGTGATATTAAGTCCACTCTTACCGGAGACTTGAGTGGATTACGCGACCTCATCCTGCAGCTCAAAAAGGCAGCTGTGATCTCGGCTCCTCGGCTTCTTTCAGAGACACTGGCGTTCACCGCAGCCATCCGACTTTCAGGTATGACTATAATCTCACTAAAATACTATTAACACAATAAGCAGATAAGGGATTTTCCAGAATTATCCTAGTAAATGTGTCTAATTACATTTGAAACTCTCCCACTGCCGCCTGGAGCCGTCGTCTTTTCTTTTTTTTCAGTGCTTCCCTCTAACTTTCCTCATCCACACATTTTTCATCCTCGCTCAAATTAATGGGGAAATCGTCGCTTTCTCGGTCTGAATTGCACTTACTGCTGGTGGCTCACATTATAAACAATTTTTAGATGTGAGGAGCTCCACAACCCATGACGTCACGCGCACATCGTCTGCTACAGGCAAAGCTTTTTTATTAGCCACCAAAAGTTGCGAACTTTATCATCGATGTTCTCTACTAAATCCTTTCAGCAAAAATATGGCAATATCGCGAAATGATCAAGTATGACACATAGAATGGACCTGCTATCCACGTTTAAATAAGAAAATCTCATTTCAGTAGGCCTTTAAGTGCTAACAATGAAATACAGTGTAACATCTGAAGTTTCATCTTCTGAAGTCATACATTTCAAAGTTAAGCCCATAATTCTAAATTTACTTGGGAATTATTTTAATGTAAAGTCCATCTAAAAAGATAAGCTTTTGTGTCCCAGGCCATTCAACTGATCAAACTGGACTGTTTGGTTTGTCTTAAAAGAAGTTTCGCCTCTCATCCAAGTAGGCTTTATCAGTTCATGCTCAAAGACTTAAGTTGGTCGGATATAGTCTTAAACGTAAAGGCCTACTGAAATTAGATTTTCTTATTTAAACGGGGATAGCAGGTCCATTCTATGTGTCATACTTGATCATTTCGCGATATTGCCATATTTTTGCTGAAAGGATTTAGTAGAGGACATGGACGATAAAGTTTGCAACTTTTGGTCGCTAATAAAAAAGCCTTGCCTTTACCGGAAGTAGCTGACGATGTGCGCGTGACGTCACCGATGTGAGGGCTCCTCACATCCTCACATTGTTTATGTGAGCCACCAGCAGCAAGCTATTCGGACCGAGAAAGCGACAATTCCCCCATTAATTTGAGCGAGGATGAAAGGATTTAGTAGAGAACATCGACGATAAAGTTTGCAACTTTTGGTCGCTAATAAAAAAGCCTTGCCTTTACCGGAAGTAGCAGACGATGTGCGCGTGACGTCACGGGTGTGAGGGCTCCTCACATTCTCACATTGTTTATAATGTGAGCCTCCAGCAGCAAGAGCTATTTGGACCGAGAAAGCGACAATTTCCCCATTAATTTGAGCGAGAATGAAAGATTCGTGGATGAGGATAGTTAGAGTGAAGCACAAAAAAAAAAAAAAACGACGGCTCCAGGCGACGGCAGTGGGACCGTCTCAGATGTAATTAGACACATTTACTAGGATAATTATGGAAAATCCCTTATCCCAATATATTTATTGGGACGGCGTGGCGCAGTGGAAGAGTGGCCGTGCGCAACCCAAGGGTCCTTGGTTCAATCCCCACCTAGTACCAACCTCGTCACGTCTGTTGTGTCCTGAGCAAGACACTTCACCTTTGCTCCTGATGGGTGCTGGTTAGCGCCTTGCATGGCAGCTCCCTCCATCAGAGTGTGAATGGGCGTGTGAATGGGTAAATGTGTCAAAGCGCTTTGAGTACCTTGAAGGTAGAAAAGCGCTATACAAGTACAACCCATTCATCATTAATTATCTGCTTATTGTTTTAATAATGTTTTAGTGAGAATAAAAAGTCGGATGGCTGCGGTGAACGCCTGTGTCTCTCAGAGAAGCCGAGGAGTCAAGATCACAGCTGCCTTTTTAAGCTGCAGGAGGATGTCACATAATCCACTGAAGTCTCCGGTAAGAGCCGACTTAATATCACAATTTTCCCATCCAAAAACTTGCTGGTTGACGTAG
Source organism: Nerophis ophidion (assembly GCF_033978795.1). Lineage (NCBI taxonomy): Eukaryota > Metazoa > Chordata > Actinopteri > Syngnathiformes > Syngnathidae > Nerophis > Nerophis ophidion. Next base: position 76,600,867 of record NC_084613.1, read on the forward strand.
AGAAACATGTTTCGCTTGACCGCTCTGTGTTAAAGCTTCACAACAAACAAAGAAACACCGGCTGTGTTTTGGTGTTAAAGGCAGCTGCAATCCACCGCTTCAAACGAACAGCATTATTCTTTATAGTCTCCATTATTAATTGAAAAAATTGCAAAATATTCAGCAGCACAGATGTCCGAATTACTGTGTGATTATGCGATGAAAAGAGACCACTTTTAGCCATGTGTGGTGCTGGGATAATATGTCCCCTCCAACCCGAGAAGTCACAAACACGTGTCATCATTCTGTGACGTTTTCAACAAGCAACTCCGCGGGAAATTTAAAATTGCAATTTAGTAAACTAAAAAGGCCGTATTGCCATGTGTGGAAATGTTAATATTTCATCATTGATATATAAACTATCAGACTGCGTGGTCGGTAGTAGTGGGTTTCAGTTGGCCTTTAAAATGGTCAGATCTAGTCTAACGGCTAGTGCCAATACCTGAGTAGGTATTGGCAGTTCAGTTCAGATCAGTTCATGCTAATAGACTTAGATTGGTCAGATTTAGTTTTAGACTTATATTGGTCGGATCTATCTAGTCTAGCGGCAGCAGCACGGTGCTACAGGGGTTAGTGCGTCTGCCTCACAATACAAAAGGTCCTGATTAGTCCTGGGTTCAATCCCGGGCTCGGGATCTTTCTGTGTGGAGTTTGCATGTTCTCCCTGCGACTACGTGGGTTCCCTCCGGGTACTCCAGTTTCCTCCCACCTCCAAAATTATGCACCTGGGGATAGGTTGATTGGCAACACTAAATTGGCCCTAGTGTGTGAATGTGAGTGTGGTCTTTGGTTTTATGATCCACTGCCCGGATCATGTTATGTTTTGGTTTTGAGTCTTTTTGTGACGTCTCGGTGGCATTGTGGTGACGAGTTGTCCTCTCGTGAGTGCAGCGGAAAATGGAACACAGCGTGAGGGTAGGGATAAGAATTTATTTATATGATAAAACAAACTAAGAACAAAAACACTTGCACAAAGGCACTGACCAAAAACCAACAGAACTAGCTTGGGAGCTAGAAGGAACAAAGGGCGCTAGCGTGGAAGCTAGGGACATAAACAAACAAAATAGCATATAAGCTAAGAAGTATACAAAAATAGATTTACCACAATGTTGGAAGAGCGGCGTCAGCTGTTGCGTGTAGCAAGCAAGAGTCCAAGACTGAATGTCAAACAGAGGCGGGCATATACAGGGAGATAAATAATCAAGGGCAGGTGCGCGTGAGTGTGAATGTTGTCCGTCTATCTGTGTTGGCCCTGCGATGAGGTGGCGACTTGTCCAGGGTGTACCCCGCCTTCCGCCCGATTGTAGCTGAGATAGGCGCCAGCGCCCCCCGCGACCCCGAAAAGGAATAAGCGGTAGGAAATGGATGGATGGAAGGTGTGCGTGACCAAAGCAGAGACAGGTGACACTATATGGGTAACTATGACAACGGAAACAAAACCAGGAAGTGCCACAAAGAACTGAGGAAGACAAATACTAGACAGAATGTGATAAACAGAACCAAAACCAGAATATGTCATGATCCAAGATGTGGATCATGACACTTTTTGTACTATGTTCTGCTAATGTTTGCCTTAGTTCCTGGTTGCACTTCCTTGTTTGATTTTGTCTCCATAGTTACTTATTAGTTTCACCTGCCACTTGTTTCTTGACGCGCACCTGCTGCGGTTTCCAGACGCACACCTGTTTTTGTCAATCACTGCCGTGATTTAAGCCTGCCTTCTTTGTTCACTCGTTCTTGCTTCCTAGTTTGTGTTACACGCAACAAGTGACGACTTGCTAGCTTCCGCACTAAGCCATTTGCTCCTGTAGCTCTCATGCTAGTAGTTTTGTTTTGCCTTTTGTGCCTAGTACCAGTTTTTCTGTTTCATAGTCTGTTTTATTTATTAAATAAATCTTTAGTTTTTACATTCACGCTGTGTCTGTTGCCCGACTGCATCTCTGAGAGACTGACCCGCATCACAACGATGCCTCGCAATCGTCACAGTTGTCCGTCTATCTGTTTTGGCCCTGTGATGAGGTAGCGACTTGTCCAGGGTGTACGCCGCCTTTCACCCGAATGCAACTAAAATAGGCTCCAGCGACCCCAAAAAGGGACGAGCGGTAGGAAATGGATGGATGGATGACTACTTGTGCTATAAAGCTGTGTGAAGGACACTTGTTACTACTGCAGCCAGTTGTGAAGGCGACCAGCGATTAAACATCTTTATTTACCAGGAATTGATTAACGTAGACCCCGACTTAAACAAGTTGAAAAACTTATTGGGGTGTTACCATTTAGCGGTCAATTGTACGCAATATGTACTGAACTGTGCAATCTACTAATAAAAGTCTCAATCAATCAATCAATCAAATTGGTAATGTCATAACTTGAAAGCTTCTAATACTATAGTTCAGTGGTGCCCAACCACCGGGCCGCGGCCCAGTACCGGTACCGGGCCGTGGCCCGATTGGTACCGGGCCGTAGAAGACTTTTTATTAATTTTCCTTAAAAAAATTACATTTTTATTTTTTTATTTTTTATTAAATCAACATAAAAAACACAATATACACTTACAATTAGTGCACACAAAAAATCTCCCTTTTTCATGACAAAAACGTCCCTTTTTTGTGACAAAGAAAAAAAAAAAAAGAAAAAAAAAAATCACCCCCCCCCCCCGGCCGCGGCACAAATTATTAAGCGTTGACCGGGCCGCGGATACAAAAAGGTTGGGGACCACTGCTATAGTTGGACCACCAGTGTTGAAATAATAACTGATGGCTCTTTCTTTAACCGTATTTTTCGGAAAATTAGTCGCAGTTTTTTTCATAATTTGGCCGGGGGTGCGACATACTCCAGAGCGACTTATGTGTGAAATTATTAACACATTACTGTAAAATATCAAATAATATTATTTATCTCAATCGCGGAAGAGACGAAGAAAATGTCAGCAATCGTCACACAGACGCCAACCAATAAGAATTCGGCGGGGGAGGGTCATGGCAGAAGTGCATTGTGGGTCATGGGATGCTAACTGCTATATGCTATATGCTAATGCCGTAGCTATTAGAATGGAACATTTCATCGTTCGCGGTAACTTATAAAAACAGAGAAGAGCTGCATAAAAATTGGACCGAAAAGGAAATCATGTACTACAGATTACACAATATCAAATAATATCATTTATCTAATTCGCGGAAGAGACCAAGAAAATGTCAGCAATCGTCACAAACACGTCAACCAATAAGAATTTGGCGGGGGAGGGTCATGGCAGAAGTGCATCGTGGGTCATGGAATGCTAACTGCTATATGCTATAGAGACTGCCGTAGCTATTAAAATGGATCATTTCATTGTTGGCGGCAACTCATAAAAACTGAGAAGGGATGAATGTACTGCAGATTACAAGCTGGACGTAGAGAAATATGCAGCAGAAAACGACAAGAGGAAGCGGTGCATACCTTTGGAGTTGGCAGAGTTGTTTAGAAGCGACATCGAGGAAGAAGATTTCATGGTATTTATCGATTAGGAGTGACAGATTGTTTGGTAAACGTATAGCATGTTCTATATGTTATAGTTATTTGAATGACTCTTACCATAATATGTTACGTTAACATACCAAGCACCTTCTCAGTCGGTTATTTATGTGTCATATAACGTACACTTATTCAGCCTGTTGTTCACTATTCTTCACTATTCTTTATTGCCTTTCAAATGTCTATTCTTGGTGTTGGGTTTTATCAAATAAATTTCCCCCAAAAATGCGACTTACAGTTGTGATCAAAATTATTCAACCCCCACAGATTTTGGTGTTTTAACAAGTTGGACATTTATTCCGTATTTTGTTTATAGTCATATCAAATAAAGACGCATTAAATAGACAAATGCAACTTGAATTACAACATTATATTTTGTAACATACCAAACAGTGTCATTTCTCTTAATATCTCATTGACAAAATTATTCAACCCCTTAAAGAACATAACTCTTAAGAACACAATTTGAATAAGGTCTTTTCAATCAGATGTTGAAAACACCTGTAAATGTGATTAGAACCATAACGAGCAACAATTAAACTGGTTGAAAAAGACTGTGACAGTCAGCTTCTTGTAGATGGTCAATGGTGTATTTGCAACATGGTGAAGTCCAGGGAGTGGTCAAAGAAGTCAAGAGAGGAGGTAATTTCTCTTCATAAGAAAGGATATGGATATAAGAAAATAGCAAAGACATTACACATTCTAAGAGACACAGTTGGGAGCATAATTTGCAAGTTTAAAGCTAAAGGCACAGTGGAAACACTACCTGGGCGTGGTAGAAATAGGATGCTGTGTGTGTACAGTGGTGAAAAACCCCTGGGTAACAGCTGAGGAACTACAACAGGACATTGCAGAGAGGGGAACGCAGGTTTCGTCCCAGACAATAAGGCGTGCTTTACGAGATGAAGGCCTCCATGCCAGAACTCCCAGGCGCACCCCACTTCTGACTACCAGGCACAAGTAAAAATAGACTCCAGTATGCCAAAAATCATCTGGACAAACCCCGAAGGTTTTGGGAAACTATTCTATGGAGTGATGAGACAAAACTGGAACTAATTGGGCCTATGAATCAACGTTATGTCTGGAGGGGAAAAAATGAAGCTTACTAAGAGAAGAACACCTTGCCTACTGTTAAGCATGGTGGGGGGTCAATCTTGCTCTGGGGCTGTTTCTCTGCCTCAGGTACCGGGAATCCCCAGCACGTTCAAGACATTATGAATTCTATTTCCTAGCAGGCTATGTTAGCTGCAAATGTCATGAAGTCAGTGACGAAGCTGAGGCTTGGGAGACGTTGGACCTTCCAACAGGACAAGTATCCCAAGCATACCTTCAAATCAACATCAGAGTGGTTGCAGAGGAAGGGCTGAAAGACTCTGGAGTGGCCTTCACAGTCGCCAGACCTAAATCCTATAGAAAAGCTGTGGTGGGACTTGAAGAAGGCAGTTGCAGCACGCAAGCCCAAGAATATGAATGAACTGGAGGCCTTTGCCCAAGAGGAATGGGCTAAAATACCTGTAGATGGTTGCAAGAAGCTTGTGTCCGGTTATGTATCACCTTTGAAGGATGTCATTACTGCCAAAGGGTGTTCTACTAAGTACTAAAGATGCATGGAACTAGGGGGTTGAATCATTTTGTCAATGAGATATTAAGAAAAATGTCCTTTTTTGGTATTCTGTAAAATACAGTGTTACAATTTAAGTTGCATTTGTCTATTTGACACATCTTTATCTGATATGACTATAAATAAAATACGGAATAAATGTCCAACTTGCTAAAACACCCAAATTGTGTGTGGGTTGAATCATTTTGATCACAACTGTATACTCCAGAGCGACTAATAGATGTTTTTTTCCTTCTTTATTATGCATTTTCGGCAGGTGCAACTTATACTCCCCATGTCTAGCATTAAAAGATTACAGTTGGTACAAAATGCGGCTGCTAGACTTTTGACAAGAACAAGAAAGTTTGATCACATTACGCCTGTACTGGCTCACCTGCACTGGCTTCCTGTGCACTTAAGATGTGACTTTAAGGTTTTACTACTTACGTATAAAATACTACACGGTCTAGCTCCATCCTATCTTGCCGATTGTATTGTACCATATGTCCCGGCAAGAAATCTGCGTTCAAAAGACTCCGGCTTATTAGTGATTCCTAGAGCTCAAAAAAAGTCTGCGGGCTATAGAGCGTTTTCCGTTCGGGCTCCAGTACTCTGGAATGCCCTCCCGGTAACAGTTCGAGATGCTACCTCAGTAGAAGCATTTAAGTCTCATCTTAAAACTCATCTGTATACTCTAGCCTTTAAATAGACCTCCTTTTTAGACCAGTTGATCTGCCGCTTCTTTTCTTTCTCCTATGTCCCCCCCTCCCTTGTGGAGGGGGTCCGGTCCGATGACCATGGATGAAGTACTGACTGTCCAGAGTCGAGACCCAGGATGGACCGCTCGTCGGGACCCAGGATGGACCGCTCGCCTGTATCGGTTGGGGACATCTCTACGCTGCTGATCCGCTTGAGATGGTTTCCTGTGGACGGGACTCTCACTGCTGTCTTGGAGCCACTATGGATTGAACTTTCACAGTATCATGTTAGACCCGCTCGACATCCATTGCTTTCGGTCCCCTAGAGGGGGGGGGTTGCCCACATCTGAGGTCCTCTCCAAGGTTTCTCATAGTCAGCATTGTCACTGGCGTCCCACTGAATGTGAATTCTCCCTGCCCACTGGGTGTGAGTTTTCCTTGCCCTTTTGTGGGTTCTTCCGAGGATGTTGTAGTCGTAATGATTTTGCAGTCCTTTGAGACATTTGTGATTTGGGGCTATATAAATAAACATTGATTGATTGATACTCCGGAGCGACTTAAACCCCGAAAAATACGATGGAGGACAAACATAACACAAAGCCCACTGTTTGATATGTTTGTTTTTGTCCTACTAATTTCGGCGAAATCTTAAACCCACCACAGTGTTTGAGTTTGAGTTTATTTGGAACATGCATGCATACAACATGATACATCACCATTTCCATTTTCTCTTTTCAAAAAGGAGTAGGAAGAAGCAAAGCTTATTTAATCCTACCCCTTTTCTTTTACATAACAGTTGCTAAAATTGGATTTTATCAAATAAATTTCCCCCCAAAATGCGACTTATACTCCAGTGCGACGTATATATGTTTTTTTTCCGTTCTTTACTATGCATTTTTGGCCGGTGCGACGTATACTCCGGAGCGACTTATAATTCAAAAAATACGGTACTTGGAAACATGTACACTCAACATTGTTGTTATGCTTTTTTTTATTTAATATCCTTTTTTTTTATTCACTGAGAACAGCTGTCCCCAAACTAAACCAAACCTAATACGGCCCACCAGCGTTTTTTTTTTGTTTTTTTTCTTCTGACCGCTTCTATGTTAGCTACCTCTCTTTGTTTTGATGTCTATTTTCTGCTGGATCTACTCTCTATTTTATGCTGCCTTTTTTTTTTTTTTGGCAGCAGCTGTTACATATACTGTAATAATGTACATCAGCGGTGTCCAACTCATTTTAGCTCAGAGGCCGCATGGAAGGATAAATCTGCGCACACCCGGCCCGGACTATTAAAATCATGGCATTAAAACTAAAAAAATAAAGACAAATTCAGATTGTTACCTTTGCCGTACTTTGGCCAAAAATAGAACAAACACATTCTGAAAATATTACAATAAAAGTATAGAAAAAAAATAGCCGGTAGCGGTAAAGTTTAGATCAGGGGTCCCCAAGCTAGGACCAGCGGGCTGAAAGTGGCCCGCCCGCGTCCAAAATCCGGCCCGCGGGAAGTCTCAAGTTAAAAAACAAAAAAAATTGTCCTTTCTGATCTATTTTCTACCGCTTATTACTCTTGGGGTCTCTTAGCCGCTTAAGCAAATCATGTTGTCTACAAATGCATTTTCCCAACGATAACGTGACATCATCGCGCTCGCACCGCAATGTCGGGCAAGCGTGCGGCAAGTGCGCACTCTTTTAGTCAATTAGTGATATATATATATATATATATATATATATATATATATATATATATATATATATATATATATATATATATATATATATATATATATATATATATATGGTGTTACTGCGCCGGGGTTTGAACTCACAACCTACCGATCTCAGGGCGGACACTCTAGTGGCCCGATTGGTACCGGGCCGCAGAAGATTTTTTTTATAAATTTTTATAAATTTTTTTTATTTTTTTAATTAAATCAACATAAAAAACACAATATACACTTACAATTAGTGCACCAACCACAAAAACCTCCCTTTTTCATGACAAAAACGTCCCTTTTTCATGACAAAGGAAAAAAAAAAAAAAAAAAAAAACAGCTTCCCAAAAAATGCTCAGTCTTTCACAAGAAAGGATGGGGCGAGGTACACCCCTTTGTCCACAACTGCGTGAGCAAATAGTCAAACAGTTTAAGAACGTTTCTCAAAGTGCAATTGCAAGAAATTTAGGGATTTCAACATCTACGGTCCATAATATCATCAAAAGGTTCAAAGAATCTGGAGAAATCACTCCACGTAAGCGGCATGGCCGGAAACCAACATTGAATGACCGTGACCTTCGATCCCTCAGACGGCACTGTATCAAAAACTGACATGAATCTCTAAAGGATATCACCACATGGGCTCAGGAACACTTCAGAAAACCACTGTCACTAAATACAGTTCGTCACTACTTCTGTAAGTGCAAGTTAAAGCTCTACCATGCAAAGCAACAGCCATTTATCAACAACATCCAGAAACTTCTCCAGCTTCTCTGGGCTCGAGATCATCTAAGATGGACTGATGCAAAGTGGAAAAGTGTTCTGTGGTCTGACGAGTCCACATTTGAAATTCTTTTTGGAAATATTCGACATCGTGTCATCCGGACCAAAGGGGAAGCGAAACATCCAGACTGTTATTGATGCAAAGTTCAAAAGCCAGCATCTGTGAGTGCATTAGTGCCCATGGCATGGGTGACTTACACATCTGTGAAGGCACCATTAATGCTGAAGGCTAAATACAGGTTTTGGAACAAAATATGCTGCCATCTCAGCACCGTCTTTTTCATGGACGCCTCCTGCTTATTTCACCAAGACAATGCCACGTGTTACAACAGCGTGGCTTCGTAAAAAAAAAAAAAAGTGCGGGTACTTTCCTGGCCCGCCTGCAGTCCAGACCTGTCTCCCATCAAAAATGTGTGGCGCAGTATGAAGCGTAAAATACGACAGCGGAGACTTCGGACTGTTAAAGGACTGAACCTCTATACAAAAAAAGAATGGGAAATAAGTCAAAGCTTCAACAATTAGTTTTCTCAGTTCCCAAACGTTTATTGAGTGTTGTTAAAAGAAAAGGTGATGTAACACAGTGGTGAACATGCCCTTTCCCAACTACTTTGGCATGTGTTGCAGCCATGAAATTCTAAGTTAATTATTATTTTCCAAAAATAATAAAGTTTATAAGTTTGGACATCAAATATGTTGTCTTTTTAGCATATTCAACTGAATATGGGCTGAAAATGATTTGCAAATCTTTGTATTCTGTTTATATTTACATCTAACACAATTTCCCAACTCATATGGAAACAGGGTTTGTAGTAGCGAATATGATTAATTGGTGTCGCAGTACTATACTAATTCCAGTATACCGTACACCTCTAGTGTTGACAGACCGTCATTCGCCGATCACTGGAGGAGACAAAATCTCGCAATAACACTTTGAGTAGACAACATCTCTCGTGTGACACCCTTAAGTCGATCGTGTCGGCGGAGTGTCTTATCACAACACCTGGAGTCTATCTCGCGACGTGATAAAAATGACATTTTTGCCAGCAGACTGTGAAAGACGGTTATGTGACAACGTTAGAGGAGATCGAGATCAGGCTCTTCTTCCATGCTGGATTAGTTTCAGGCTTCATATTATGTCAGCTTTTGGACTGCATGCCACTATGTGCCTGGTTTTGAAGACTTGATTATTCTGTCTGTTTGGAGCTTCCAAAATCCAACATGAATGAACCTTGTGATTGCATTCAGAAATGAATAAAAAAAAACAACGCCGAGATAGACAAGAACCCCGAGAATCCTCCTTTCATCTGGCTTGTTTGGATATTTTGCGAGAACTATGCGTCGCAATCAGCCGGGCTTTCATCTGTTTTGGGACATGGTCTCCCCCGTCTATAAGCACTTATCGCTACAGGCCTGCATCCTACCAAGCGTGGGGTTTCACAGCTCGGCGGACGCTATCTGGACTTGTCCTCAACAGATATGTTCTCATGTGGGCCGAGGTGAATGTTGGACTTGTCCACGCCACGCAAGATCAGACACGGAGCCCAGTGTTGCAAACCTCACTCAGATTGGAGATACCGAGAAAGGTAGGTGGGTGTTTTTTTGATGGCCACGGAGGGATGACATTATTTGGGTTTTCCCAAAACCTTAAATTCTTGGGTGTACTTCATTGACTTGGATGGGAATTTCAAACATCAACAAAGACCAAACAGTGTGGATAAAATCAACTTTAAAGGGGAACATTATCACAATTTCAAAAGGGTTAAAAACAATAAAAATCAGTGCCCAGTGGCTTGTTGTATTTTTTGAAGTTTTTTTCAAAATTTTACTGGTCCCGGAATATCCCTAAATAAAGCTTTAAAGTGCTTTATATTCGCTATCTTCGAAACCACCGTCCATTTCCCTGTGACGTCATACAGGGCTGCCAAGACAAACAACATGGCGGTTACCACAGCAAGATATAGCGACATTAGCTCGGATTCAGACTCGGATTTCAACGGCTTAAGCGATTCAACGGATTACGCATGTATTGAAACAGATGGTCGGAGTATGGAGGCAGATAGCGAAGACGAAATTGAAGAAGAAATTGAAGCTATTGAGCGAATAGCTATTGACGCTATTCGGCCATAGCGTGGGTGTACCTAATGAAGTGGCCCATAGCATGGCTGCCTTATTAGCATCGTCGGTAAAATGTGCGGACCAAACGATCAGGACTTTCACATCTTGTGACACTGGAGCAACTAAAATCCGTCGGTTGGTAAGTGTTTGTTTCGCATTAAATGTGGGTATCTAGTTTCAAATGTACATACAGCTAGCGTAAATAGCATGTTAGTATCGATTAGCGTAGCATGTTAGCATCGATTAGCTGGCAGTCATGCCGTGACCAAATATGTCTGATTAGCACATAAGTCAACAACATCAACAAAACTCACCTTTGTGATTTCGTTGACTTAATCGTTGCAAATGCATCTGCAGGTTATCCATACATCTCTGTGCCATGTCTGTCTTAGCATTGCCGGTCAAATGTGAAGACACTTTGGCACATTCTATGGGGGTCTGGCGGCAGATTCCTTGCCAGTGGTGCAACTTGAATCCCTCCCTGTTAGTGTTGTTACACCCTCCAACAACACACCGACGAGGCATGATGTCTCCTATGTTCCAAAAAATAGTCGAAAAAACGGAAAATAACAGAGGTGAGACCCGGTGTTTGTAATGTCAAAATGAATATGGTGACGTCACGTTCTGACGTCATCGCTAAAAGAGTGATAAACAGAAAGGCGTTTAATTTGCCAAAATTCACCCATTTAGAGTTCGGAAATCGGTTAAAAAAATACATGGTCTTTTTTCTGCAACATCAAGGTATATATTGGCGCTTGCATAGGTTTGGTGATAATGTTCCCCTTTAAGGTTTGTTGGTAGTGGTTCAAGCAGTTCTTTACCTGGACGTATTTACGCCATTTGTCATTCTTTCAAACATTGTTTATACCAGTGGTTCTCAAATGGGGGTACGCGTACCCCTGGGGGTACTTGATGGTATGCCAATGGGTACGTGAGATTTTTTTTAAATATTCTAAAAATAGCAACAATTAAAAAATCCGTTATGGATATATTTATTGAATAATACTTCAACAAAATATGAATGTAAGTTCATAAACTGTGAAAAGAAATGCAACAATGCAATATTCAGTGTTGACAGCTAGATTTTTTGTGGACATGTTCCATAAATATTGATGTTAAATATGTCTTTTTTTGTGTAGAAATGTTTAGAATTAAGTTCATGAATCCAAATGGATCTCTTTTACAATTCCCAAAGAGGGGACTTTAAGTTGACATCTTTATTTATATTTGAATCACTTGTTTATTTTTCAACAAGATTTTGGTTATTTTCATATCTTTTTTTTTCCCAAATAGTTCAAGAAAGACCACTACAAATGAGCAATATTTTGCACTGTTATACAATTTAATAAATCTGAAACTGATGACATAGTGCTGTATTTTACTTCTTTATCTCTTTTTTTCCAACCAAAAATGCTCTGCTCTGATTAGGGGGTACTTCAGTTAAAAAAATGTTCACAGGGGATACATCAATGAAAAAAGGTTGAGAACCACTGGTTTATACAATCATTGAATCACTGTCCACAACATTCTACGTTTCATACTGTCATACCTGTTGCTCGGCAAAATTAGTACTGATCACTAAAAATGATACCTGATACAATCTCAGTAATAATAGTCCCCTTTGACTTTTTGGTGACCAGACGTCCTCAGACACGTTTTTGGATATTTTAAAACAAATATTGTCTGGGATTTTTTGTTTTGCATGACTTGACACATTTTTCTGCAAGCACTTGGCTTGCTATGTCAGTGGTTCTTAACCTTTTTTTCAGTGATGTACCCCCTGTGAACATTTTTTTTTAAATTCAAGTACCCCCTAATCAGAGCAAATAATTTTTGGTTGTAAAAAAGAGGTAAAGAAGTAAAATACAGCACTATGTCATCAGTTTCTGATTTATTAAATTGTATAGCAGTGCAAAATATTGCTAATTTGTAGTGGTCTTTCTTGAACTATTTGGAAAAAAAGATATAAAAATAACTAAAAACGTGTTGAAAAATAAACAAGTGATTCAATTATAAAGATTTCTACACATAGAAGTAATCATCAACTTAAAGTGCCTTCTTTGGGGATTGTAATAGAGATCCATCTGGATTCATGAACTTAATTATAAATGTTTCTTCACAAAAAAAGAAATCTTTAACATCAATATTTATGGAACATGTTCACAAAAAAATCGAGCTGTCAACACTGAATATTGCATTGTGGCATTTCTTTTCACAGTTTATGAACTTACATTCATATTTTGTTGAGGTTTTATTTAATAAATATGTTTATAAAGGATTTTTGAATTGTGGCTATTTTTAGAATATTTAAAAAAAATCTCACGTACCCCTTGGCATACCTTCAAGTACCCCCATTTGAGAACCACTGTGCTAAGTTACTACCTTCTTCTTACACTAATACAGCAAACTTGCACTAACTTTAACACAGGTCTGGGCAATTATTTTGACTCGGGGGCCAAATTTACAGACAAAAATGCGTCTGGGGGCCACTGTATCTATTTTTAGGAGCACTTATAGAAAACCTCACAATAATGTCTGATTGAATGCAGAAAACCTTATGACAAACCGCCTTAAAAATCATAAGGTAATTTTTCTTTTTTTTACTCTGTACATGAAAATAGAGAATGTGGGATTGAACAATACCAACTATAAACGATAAAACACTGAATATTGACAACATGTGAACGTCACCTATCCTCTCCACTTATTTTACAATCAAAAGAAACGCAACAAAAATGCAACACACAGCAAAATATGAACGCCAAAGGTAATAATAAATTTAAAAAAAAAACACCTACAATCTGATACAATATGATTTTTCTTGCAGAACTTTGTTGTAAAAATCTCCTTCCACGTCTGTCCCTGACACCCGTATTTCAGGCTGGCCGCTCTGGAAACACTCCCCCCACCCGCAGTGATCGGTGCCCCATCTGAGCTGTTGTGATTTAGATGACCATAGTAACTAATTACATTACCATAGTAACTAGTATATCATGCAAAAGCGCAGATTCCAACCACTGAATTACTTTGTAAAGTTCAAAACGTCCGGTAGTTTGCAAACATCACTGCACATCATAATGGCAGCTACAGTTTCGTTCTTAAAGATCTAAAAAAATAATTTGGGAATGTCCGGGGGGCCTGATTGAAAAGCTTAATGGGCCGCATGTGGCCCCCGGGCCTTAATTTGCCCAGGTCTCCTCTAACATCAAAAGGGTGGAATTTCAGTTACTTTCCACGCAAACTGTGGCCTTGTTTACACTGCAGTTTAATTCCGTATTTATTGCCAATATTTGACCTGTATTGGAATTTTTTTCCATGTGGTTTGTAACAATTTGTCATGATCCACTGCTCGGATCATGACATATTCTGGTTTTGTTCTATTTTGTATATCACATCCTGTTTGTTATTTGACTTCCTTAGTTCCTGGTGGCACTTTCTGTTTTATTCTGTTGCCTAGTTACGTATTTGTGTCACCTGCCTTGTGTTTCTCACGCGCACCTGCTTTTTGATTACCTCCCTATTTAAGCCTGCCTTTGTTTGCCATTCGGCCTCGCAGTGTAAACTTGCTTTCTTCGCAACAGGTGACGTCGCTATCCCCGATCGTGGTAAATATCTTTTGTACTTGTTAGCTTCCACACTATTCCTTCATTTGTACCTAGCTCACATGCTAGCGCTTTCTGTTCTTTCTAGCTCCCATGCTAGTTATGTTTGTTTTGTCTATAGTGCCTATATGCAAGTCTTTTTGTTCTTAGTTGAGGTGGCGACTTGTCCAGGGTGTACCCTGCCTTCCGCCCGATTGTAGCTGAGATAGGCGCCAGCGCCCCCCGCAACCCCGAAAGGGAATAAGCGGTAGGAAATGGATGGATGGATGGATAAATAAATCATCGTCCTTACCTTCACGCTGTGTCCATTCCGCATTGCATCCATGAGAGAACGCAACCACACCACAATGCCAGCTAAGCGTCACACTATTCAATTTAACCCAGACCTCAATCGTATGCGGATATAAATCAGATTTATAATCGAAGTGTTTGCAGTCTGAACGATAGAGTCGTGTTTTGCTGACCAATGTGGGACAGTGGTGTGCCGTCATGGCCAGCAAGGCCTTTCCCTAAATATCTAAAATTATTCATATTCCGTTCATCATGAATTAATTAACATTGACCCCGACTTAAACAAGTTGAAAAACTTATTCGGGTGTTACCATCTAGTGGTCAATTGTACAGAATATGTGCAGTACTTTGCAATCTACTAATAAAAGTTTCAATCAAACTCTTCATGTCATATTCTACCTCAGTAGAAGCATTTAAGTCTCATCTTAAAACTCATCTGTATACTCTAGCCTTTAAATAGACCTCCTTTTTAGACCAGTTGATCTGCCGCTTCTTTTCTTTCTCCTATGTCCCCCCCTCCCTTGCGGAGGGGGTCCGGTCCGATGACCATGGATGAAGTACTGACTGTCCAGAGTCGAGACCCAGGATGGACCGCTCGTCGGGACCCAGGATGGACCGCTCGCCTGTATCGGTTGGGGACATCTCTACGCTGCTGATCCGCTTGAGATGGTTTCCTGTGGACGGGACTCTCACTGCTGTCTTGGAGCCACTATGGATTGAACTTTCACAGTATCATGTTAGACCCGCTCGACATCCATTGCTTTCGGTCCCCTAGAGGGGGGGGGGTTGCCCACATCTGAGGTCCTCTCCAAGGTTTCTCATAGTCAGCATTGTCGCTGGCGTCCCACTGAATGTGAATTCTCCCTGCCCACTGGGTGTGAGTTTTCCTTGCCCTTTTGTGGGTTCTTCCGAGGATGTTGTAGTCGTAATGATTTGTGCAGTCCTTTGAGACATTTGTGATTTGGGGCTATATAAATAAACATTGATTGATTGATTCTGCTTGTTCCAGTGCTGTTGTTTTTAGTTTTAGTTTGTATCCAATCAGAATTCAGCTAGCTTATGTTGCCATGCTGTACGAAATCTGCCTGGGGCCTTCAGAATCAACAATGCTTCCGTCTTTGCACTTTAAGTGAACAGGCACATACAGTTGATAGACAGTTGCGATAGCCAATCAGATCACAAGTTGTTGTCGGTAAGGCCTTCTACCTGGCCTCACGTTGAACGTGACATTTACGCGTCCTGTGATTGGATACTCATCGGGACCGTTTAGAACACACAGAGTTGAGAGACAGTTGCGATATCCAATCAGATCACAAGTTGTTAACAATAGCCTGATGTTAATAAGACTGTGATTGGATACTCACTTGTCATTCCAAAGTAAGTATCCAGGCACAAGTTTCAATTTAGCAGAAGGCAGGATGTGTTGCATCGTAGCCATACCGGGATAGCAGAGAAGGAGGACAAAACATTGATTAGGTGGCAGATATATATTTGCGAGGCCATTTTCAAGAAGGATATTTAAAGAGAAACTACATCCTGTGGCTTCACGGTGGCAGAGGGGTTAGTGCGTCTGCCTCACAATACGAAGTTCCTGCAGTCCTGGGTTCAAATCCAGGCTCGGGATCTTTCTGTGTGGAGTTTGCATGTTCTCCCCGTGAATGCGTGGGTTCCCTCCGGGTACTCCGGCTTCCTCCCACTTCCAAAGACATGCACCTGGGGATAGGTTGATTGGCAACACTAAATTGGCCCTAGTGTGTGAATGTGAGTGTGAATGTTGTCTGTCTATCTGTGTTGGCCCTGCGATGAGGTGGCGACTTGTCCAGGGTGTACCCTGCCTTCCGCCCGATTGTAGCTGAGATAGGCACCAGCGCCCCCCGCGACCCCGAAAGGGAATAAGCGGTAGAAAATGGATGGATGGATGGACTACATCCTGTGAGACGATGTCGGCCAACCCCGGAAGCTAGCTCAGCTGATCTGGCGATGAAATGGAGAAATGCTCGCCATTTCCACTCGAATCATCCGACTACGAGGGGTACCACTGTCTTATACGGCGTCGAATGGGTCCTATAAACTGTGAGTTCAAACATTACATTTTTTAACTTTTAATGTTTTTTGCAAATTTAATTTTGACAGTACCACATAAGATATGTTTTAATTGCTGATGCAGGTTTATTGATTTTTAAATGCGCCAGAAAATAACCCGTTTTGTACACTGTTGAGGTAATTCAATGCTCAGTGGGGGGTAAATGTGTTTCTGTATACTATTTCTGTTGTGGCAGACAACAGTCCGCGTCTTCCTTTGCAGCGGTTCCACCCAGAGGACCGGCTGACAGCGCACCCGGACACGCCCCCGCTCACACATCCACGCAGCGACAAACCTGCACTCATTTTCCAATCTGCTCACCTGATACTGATGAGGACATGCTCAATAAAGGACCGGTGGACCGAAGGATCGGCGTGGGAACTTAGTTCTCTAATCTGATACCGTAAGGCTTATGCTCTCTCGCTCTGCGCCTTTATATATATATATATATGTATATATATATATATATATAAAAAAAAAAAAATGGGTATTTCTGTCTGTCATTCTGTCGTACATTTTTTTTCCTTTTACGGAAGGTTTTTCGTAGAGAATAAATGATGAAAAAAAACACTTAATGAAACGGTTTAAAAGAGAAAACAGGAAAAAAAAAAAATTAAATTTTGAATCATAGTTTATCTTCAATTCCGACTCTTTAAAATTCAAAATTCAACCGAAAAAAAGAAGAGAAAAACTAGCTAATTCGAACTTTTTTGAAAAAATTAAAAAACTAATTTATGGAACATCATCAGTAATTTTTCCTGATTAAGATTAATTTTAGAATTTTGATGACATGTTTTAAATAGGTTAAAATCCAATCTGCGCTTTGTTAGAATATATTACAAATTGGACCAAGCTATATTTCTAACAAAGACAAATCAATATTTCTTATAGATTTTCCAGAACAAAAATGTTATAAGAAATTCAAAAGATTTTGAAATAAGATTTAAATTTGATTCTAAAGATTTTCTAATTTGCCGGAATATTTTTTGGGAATTTTAAACATAATAAGTTTGAAGCAATATTTCACAAATATTCTTCGTCGAAAAAACAGAAGCTGAATTGAAAAATTTTATCAAAATATATTTATTATTCTTTACAATAAAAAATTTATTAACTTGAACATTGATTTGAATTGTCAGGAAAGAACAGGAAGGAATTTAAAAGGTAAAAAGGTATATGTGTTTAAAAATCGTAAAATCCTTTTTAAGGTTGTATTTTTTCTCTAAAATTGTCTTTCTGAACGTTTTAAGAAGCAAGGTAAAAAAAATTAATTCATTCATTTAAACAAGTGTAGACCAAGTCTTTAAAATATTTTTTGGGATTTTCAAATTCTATGAGTTTTTTCTCTCTAAGAATTAAAAATGTCGAGCAAAGCGAGACCAGCTTGCTAGTAGATAAATACAATTAAAATAATAGAGGCAGCTCACTGGTAAGTGCTGCTATTTGAGCTATTTTTAGAACTCGTTGGTGACCCTTGCTCTAAAGTGACAATTAGTCATACGCCATATGCTTCTCGTACACTGGGGGGCGTTTATTCCCTTTTAGAATAATGTATTTCTCTCCTGATTGACCCATGAAGTCACACCAAAACAAGGCATCTGCGGCTCCTTATTGTACCTGATGCCTGCTGTAAAATTGGCACGGATTACAAATATTACGTCTCTAATGGCTCTGCTGATGTTAAATAGCAGGCAGTGTCAAGAAATGATCTAATACTGCGCCACGTACATGACGCTACTACCAAAAATGTCTCGGAGCGGATGCAGGTGCGAGGCAAAGAACGACTGACGGGAGAGAGTTGTTTCTAAGTCATTTTCGGCAAGGAAAATCATGAAAAAAAAAAAATGTTCAAATGTCTCGGAGTTCATTCATAAAGTTCTGTGGATTGTTGGAAGGAGTTTGGAATCCGAGACCGTTCGTGCCCCGGTAGATACTGTTCCAGATGACGGTTGCCATTGTTGTGTACATCATATTAGTGATTCCTAAAGCCCAAAAAAAGTCTGCGGGCTATAGAGCGTTTTCATTTCGGGCTCCAGTACTCTGGAATGCCCTCCCGGTAACAGTTCGAGATGCTACCTCAGTAGAAGCATTTAAGTCTCACCTTAAAACTCATTTGTATACTCTAGGCTTTAAATAGACCTCCTTTTTAGACCAGTTGATCTGCCGCTTCTTTTCTTTTTCTCCTCTGTCCCCCACCTCCGGTCCGATGACCATGGATGAAGTACTGGCTGTCCAGAGTCGAGACCCAGGATGGACCGTTGGTCGGGACCCAGGATGGACCACTCGCCAAGATGGCGGCAAGGAGGCGGAGAATGCGGCGGAGAGGCAGGGCGTGCCGGGAGCGACGTTACAAGCGAGAACAGGTGCGTGGCTCGCAAACCGGGACACAATTGATCATCATCATGGGGTATCAGTCCTGTTTGCAGGCATCCATTACCATGAATTGATTAACGTGGACCCCGACTTAAACAAGTTGAAAAACTTATTCAGTTTTTACCATTTAGTGGTCAATTGCACGGAATATGTACTGTACTGTGCAATCTACTAATACAAGTTTCAATCAATCAATCAATCAATCAATCAATTAATCAGGGCTCTCCAGTCTTCTCTATGTATGAGTTCTTATATTATTGATATTTCCGGTAAAATGTCTTTGTGTGATGATGTAAAGGAGGTGTGGTTGTATTGTATCTTAAGTATGTGTCCATGAATGGGCATTTTATGACTTTTCTTAATTTAATTACTTGCTATTGTATGATTTTCTAATCATAATTTTATTGCATGATTTTTGTATCCCATTAATTTAGGTAGCCAGGGACTGCAGATGGAAATTAGCTATTTAGCTTTAATCTCTTACAGCAGTGGTCCCCAACCTTTTTGTATCCGCGGACCGGTCAACGCTTAATAATTTGTGCCGCGGCCCGAGGGGGTGGGAATCCTTTTTTTTTTTTTTTTTTTTTTTTTTCTTTGTCATGAAAAAGGGACGTTTTTGTCATGAAAAGGGGAGGTTTTTATGGTTGGTGCACTAATTGTAAGTGTAAATTGTGTTTTTTATGTTGATTTAATAAATTAAAAAAATATATATTTTTTTTTTTAAAATAAAAATGAATAAAAAATTATTCTGCGGCCCGGTGGTTGGGGACCACTGTGTTACAGAACATATCTGTCTTTGAGCTTAATGTTTCTGTGCATTGTCCTTTCAAACAAAGACTATCCATGCATCCATTTTCTGCCGTTTATTCCCTTTGGGGTCGCGGGGGTCGCTGGTGACTATCTCAGCTACAATCGGGCGGAAGGAACGCTTAATAATTTGTCCCGCGGCCCGGAGGGGGTGGAAATCCTTTTTTTTTTTTTCTTTTTCATGAAAAAGGGACGTTTTTGTCATGAAAAAGGGAGGTTTTTGTGGTTGGTGCACTAATTGTAAGTGTATATTGTGTTTTTTATGTTGATTTAATAAATAAATAAAAAATTATTATTATTATTTTTTTTTTAATGAAAATGAATAAAAAATTATTCTGCGGCCCGGTGGTTGGGGACCACTGTGTTACAGAACATATCTGTCTTTGAGCTTAATGTTTCTCTGCATTGTCCTTTCAAACAAAGACTATCCATGCATCCATTTTCTGCCGCTTATTCCCTTTGGGGTCGCTGGGGCCGCTGGTGCCTATCTCAGCTACAATCGGGCGGAAGGCTGGGTTCACCCTGGACAAGTCACCACCTCATCGCAGCAAATAAAGACTAAACTAAACAAACTGTGGAGAGGCGGAGCCGGCAAACGAGCAGCAGGGCAGGGCAATAGACCTCCTTTTTAGACCAGTTGATCTGCCGCTTCTTTTCTTTTTCTCCTCTGTCCCCCACCTCCGGTCCGATGACCATGGATGAAGTACTGGCTGTCCAGAGTCGAGACCCAGGATGGACCGTTGGTCGGGACCCAGGATGGACCACTCGCCAAGATGGCGGCAAGGAGGCGGAGAATGCGGCGGAGAGGCAGGGCGTGCCGGGAGCGACGTTACAAGCGAGAACAGGTGCGTGGCTCGCAAACCGGGACACAATCAATGAATCTCCTCTGGCTGTATAAAAGGGCAACAACAGAGAGCAAGACGACGACGACGCGGCCGAATGAAGCAACCAAGGAGCGAGCAGCAGAGAAGGAGCTGAAAAGCGACCCGACCTGAAGATAAGCTTTGATTGAAAAATAAAGCGAGTCAAACCTGCTCGAAAGCAATGTCCTTCCTTGATGGTCCGTGGAACCCGCACGACGACGGCAAGAGTCGTTCACACAAACATTACCAGATTACGGTGTTTCCATGGGTTGTACAATGCTTCTTTCCAGCCAAACTATTTGAAGAATCAGAATAATTTAGTGCATGGAAACAGCACCTGTCATGTCTACATGCGGGTCAGATTGCGTTCACATCAGAAAATATATTAAAAAAAATTTAAATCTGAATTGACAAAAAAAATCTGAATTGGAAATCCTACCCTGCAGTGTGAACATAGCTATGTATCAATCATTACACTACGTGATTTATTTGCCTAAGTTGACAATATATCCACAGTCCCTTTTTCCGTAGCACTGTGGATTGTGTTTCTGTTTAAGCCCAACCTTCTTACAAAGGCTGAAGATTGCAACTATTTGAATAGTTGACGAACCATCAACTGTCTTCACAATTGGTCGGGCTATTTGGGTTATGAAGCAAAGACCTGTTCAAAACTTTAAAATTGAGCGCGAAATTTTTTTAGCTATACGCTAACTGACAATAAAGCCAATAATGATGGCTATTTCATTCAGAAATGTTTACTTATGGAGAGTTCAGCTTTTTAGGGTACTAAAAACAGAATTTGTTTGCGACAAATTTTAGTAGCAATTTTATTTGCAACATTCTTAAATTTTACAATGTCAACATGCAACATTATTGGGTAGATATTTAGTCACTGTACATTACGGGTGTAACGGTACACAAACATTTCGGGTCGGTACGTACCTCGGTTTAGAGGTCACGGTTCGGTTCATTTCCGGTACAGTAAGAAAACAACAAAATATAAATTTTTTGGTTATTTATTTACCTAATTTGTAAACAATGGCTTTATCCTTTTAGTATTGGGAACACTATAATAATTCTGCCCACATTAATCCACATTAAACTGCCTCAAGTTGTTGCTCAGATTACATAAAATGACAAAACTTTTCTTCCACATATAAAAAGTGAAACATTAAACAGTTTCCAGTCAACTCATCATGATTAATAGTTGTAGTTGATATTTATTATGTAAATGTTATATTTTTATCAACATGTGATAGCAGGGACCCTGCCATTCAAAACTTTTCTGTCCGTAAAACACACACACACACACACACACACACACACACACACACACACACGTACACACACCGCAAAATGAGCTAACGGTACGCTAAAAGCTAATTAGCCTTCACCTCAAGCCAGAACTGCGAGCGAGCAGTGCTGTGGTTTAAGTTTCTAGAGGGTCAGTGGGTTCATAGGGACGGCGTGGCGAAGTTGGTAGAGTGGCTGTGCCAGCAATCTGACGGTTACTGGTTCAATCCCCACCTTCTACCATCCTAGTCACGTCCGTTGTGTCCTTGGGCAATACACTTTACCCTTGCTCCTGATGGGTCCTGGTGAGCGCCTTGCATGGCAGCTCCCGCCATCAGTGTGTGAATCTTTGTGTGAATGTGGAAATACTGTCAAAGTGCTTTGGACTCCTTAAAAAGGGGTAGAAAAGTGCTCTACAAGTACAAACCAATTACCATTTACCATAGTGATGTTACTAGTAGTTGAGTGGGAGGTGTTTATTATCATTTGGGGAGAGTACGCTGCCTTGTGCTCACCTGCTACACACCTATCTACTCAACGCTGAAGCATTTACTACATGCGCTCTGAATACACACTGCTGATTGGCTGTTACCGCTCTGATTACGCACTCCTGATTGGCTGTTACCGCTATATATGTAACCAAGAGACAGAGGCAGAAGAAGCAAAGCAGCTTGTTAAGACTTCAGCTTAGAAACTCGTTCGGTACACCCCCGTACCGAAACGGTTCAATGCAAATGCACGTACCGTTACACCCCTACTGTACATTCATGCAGTTATTGAGATGGTCCACATGTCAATCATTACACTCTAGTCCAGTGGTTCTCAATTGGGGGTATGCGTACTCCTGGGGGTACTTGAAGGTATGCAAAGGTGTACGGGAGATTTTTTTAAAAATATTCTTAAAATAGCAAAAAATTCTAAAATCCTTTATAGATATATTTATTGAATGATACTTCAACAAAATATGAATGTAAGTTTATAAACTTACAACAATGCAATATTCAGTGTTGACAGCTACATTTTTTGTGTACATGTTCCATAAATATTGATGTTAAAGATACATTTTTTTTGTGAAGAAACGTTTAGAATTAAGTTCATGAATCCAGATGGATCTCTATTACAATCCCCAAAGAGGGCACTTTATTTGCAGCTCGACATTCATTGCTTTCGGTCCCCTAGAGGGGGGGAAGGGGGGTTGCCCACATTTGAGGTCCTCTCCAAGGTTTCTCATAGTCATCATTTTCACTGGCGTCCCACTGGATGTGAATTCTCCCTGCCCACTGGGTGTGAGTTTTACTTGCCCTCATGTGGGTTCTTTCGAGGATGTTGTAGTCGTAATGGTTTGTATAGTCCTTTGAGACATTTGTGATTTACGACTATATAAATGAACATTGATTGATTGATTGATTAAGTTGATGATTACTTCTATGTGTAGAAATCTTTATTTATAATCGAATCATTTATTTTTCAACAAGTTTTTAGTTATTTTTGTATCTTTTTTCCAAATAGTTCAAGAAAGACCATTATAATTGAGCAATATTTTCAATCAATCAATCAATCAATGTTTATTTATATAGCCCCAAATCACAAATGTCTCAAAGGACTGCACAAATCATTACGACTACAACATCCTCGGAAGAACCCACAAAAGGGCAAGGAAAACTCACACCCAGTGGGCAGGGAGAATTCACATCCAGTGGGACGCCAGTAACAATGCTGACTATGAGAAACCTTGGAGAGAACCTCAGGTGTGGGCAACTCCCTCCCCCCCTAGGGGACCAAAAGCAATGGATGTCAAGCGGGTCTAACATGATACTGTGAAAGTTCAATCCATAGTGGCTCCAACACAGCCGCGAGAGTTCAGTTCAAAGCGGATCCAAGACAGCAGCGAGAGTCCCGTCCACAGGAAACCATCTCAAGCGGAGGCGGATCAGCAGCGTAGAGATGTCCCCAACCGATACAGGCGAGCGGTCCATCCTGGGTCTCGACTCTGGACAGCCAGTACTTCATCCATGGTCATCGGACCGGATCCCCTCCACAAGGGAGGGGGGGACATAGGAGAAAGAAAAGAAGCGGCAGATCAACTGGTCTAAAAAGGAGGTCTATTTAAAGGCTAGAGTATACAGATGAGTTTTAAGGTGAGACTTAAATGAGACTTATTTTGCACTGTTATACAATTTAACATATCAGAAACTGATGACATAGTGCTGTATTTTACTTCTTTATCTCTTTTTTTGCAGCCAAAAAATGCTTTTCTCTGATTAGGGGTTACGTGAGTTAAAAAAATGTTCACAGGGGGTACATCACTGAAAAAAGGTTGAGAACCACTGCTCTAGTCAAACTTATTAACCCTTGTTGCAAGGCAGAAGTTACGCACGGTCTCGGCAGTAACGTGTTCCAAAAAGCAATGTCGTTTAGCTGTGATAACAGGAAGGGCACAAAAACACACACAACACCACCCACTGCCATAAAAATGAAAGACCATAGTGTTGCACTGCGAGGGCAACATATGTTTCTTGGGTTTCAAATTTGCCTGGTTTGCATTTGCGGGTCTATTTATTTCAGATGAAGGCGCAGTCAAAGCAAGTATGCCAGGCCCCAGTTAGTATGCACTCTATAATTTCTGCCTGCTTTGATGATGTGTGTGTGTGTGTGTGTGTGTGTGTGTGCGTGTGTGTGCATGTGTGTGTGTGTGTGTTGTTATTCCAAAATATCCGAGAGTGTCTCCTGTGAGAATGTACAGTTTTATCGCAAAGGTTACTCCAACCAGGTTGCCGTTCCAATCAATTTGTGGACTAAATTACAGTAAGAGGCAAAGTGCAGTTCACCTCTAAGGTTACCATGGAGACGGTATCAACATTCTAGCTCCTTCACAAAGGGAGCCATTGTGGTGCATTGCATCAGATTGTGCAGGTGGTCGTGATTTCGCGTCTGTTTATTATCCCGCTTGTTGACGTTTTGGTCATGTCAGCGACACGTGCGTCCAACTATAGAAGCTTTATAAACTTAATGGCACTCTGTTTTTTTTAGGTTGGATAGAACAGTGTTTTTCAACCACTGTGCCGTGAGTGTGCCGTTGGAGATTATGTTATTTCACCTATTTGGGATAAAAATATTTTTTGCAAACCAGTAATTATAATCTGCAAATGATGTGTTGTTGTCTAGAGATCGGCAGAGTAACAATGTTTACTCTTCAATCAATCAATCAATCAATCAATCAATGTTTACTTATATAGCCCTAGATCACGAGTGTCTCAAAGGGCTGCACAAGCCACAACAACATCCTCGGCTCAGCTCCCACACCAGGGCTCAAGAAAAAACTCATCAATACTCTTCAATATCAGTAGGTGGCAGCAGGTGGATAATTGCTTTGTATACGTCGGAACATGGTTTGTCATGATCCCAATCTGCAGATGACAGTGGGAGGCAGGTTGCAGGTAAAAAACTATCTAATGCTGAAACCCAAAAAATAAAAGGTTAGTGCCCCTAAGAAAAGGCATTGAAGCTTAGGGAACAAAACAAAAACAGAATGCTGGACGACAGCAAAGACTTACAGCGTGTTGAAACAGACGGCGTACTTACTCATGTAAAAAATTGTCCGAGGAGGGGGACCTGAAATGCTGGTTTAGTGTGGCTGAATTGGGGCTTACGCTAAATAATTATTTGTTTAAGGGGTTCCATCCATCCATCCATTTTCTACCGCTTATTCCCTTTCGGGGTAGCGGGGGGCGCTGGCGCCTATCTCAGCTACAATCGGGCGGAAGGCAGGGTACACCCTGGACAAGTCGCCACCTCATCGCAGGGCCAACACAGATAGACGGACAACATTTGAGCCCAGGACTGCAGGGACTTCGTATTGTGAGGCAGACGCACTAACCCCTCTGCCACCGTGAAGCCCTGTTCTCCCGCTTAATGTAGACATAGCCTAAGTTTTCATTAAAAACAAGGTGGAAGTGTTGTTTAACAAGTAAATGTATGTTGACCACTGTAACCTTACACACAGTTTGAATAGTAACACTGTGTTTGAAAATTATTTTAAGCGATTTTTTTTTTTGGCGTACTACTACGGTCTTGGAAGTTGCAGGTGTACCTGACTGCATGTTATGTATAAAACTTTAGGAATTTATGGAGGGGGGGGGCGTAATGAAGTATGCAAGGACCGGCCTCGAAGACAGCGACAGGTGAGTAGATGGCCCAGGTGGGTCTGGTTATCTAATCACCTGTCGCCTTTATTAGCAGCAGACGGAAGGAGACACGGGTTGGGAGTTGGAGTTGGAGAGAAAGAGAGAGAGAGAACACGCATTGAGACTGGAAAGTCGTACATATATTGCTGGAAAGTACGTCATACTTTGGTATAAAAATAAAAAGACTTGCTCCATCCAACCTGTTTACCGCGACCAGGAGAACCTTCCCACACTCAGAGACATTCACAGAATTTTACTAGGTTGTTTTGATGTACCCGCTAGAAAAACAACTTCAGTTCAAAGTCCTTCCCCATCCCCGAGACCTGGCTCTCGTCTCACTATCTCTGCCTAACGAGGAGCCATCATGTTCATGTCACAAATCCGTGGCCTTCTCCCTGTGATGATCCTGAAAAGGGTCTTATAATATCATAGCCCCCCCCCCCCCCCTTAAGTTCCCAATCCCTCCCTTCTGCCCTCTCGCAATGTTCCGGAGGTTGCGTTGAGTTCACGCGCCCCGCTGTGTGACAGTCCACAGACTAAAGTCTTAACAGGGACCATCAAAGGCGAGTCAATTAAGGGCAGAGAGTAACGAGAAGGTCTCTTTTGTGTTGCGGGGAAACACAAAACCTGGTTTGTGTGACTCAAACCTGAGTCACGTGCGCTAATTGACCCCAACCGGAGGAACTCTCCCCGACCCGGAGGGAAGCTACCGCTAAGTAGCCCCGTCGTAGCAAGGTGTCTTTAACTGAAGGCAGGTTTTTTTCCCCCCAAAGGTTGCGTTACTCTTGTGACATTTATTGGATGAACGTAGCCACTCGGAGAAGATTAAGGCAGAGGAACACTCGGTAATGAGCATTACTCATCACTTGTTTGGGGTGTTTGGGATTTTATTTGACAGGCCGTAAGAAGGTTGTGGTCATTTCTGGTTATGGTCACCAAAGTCATGTTTCACTCTACGGTTTAATGTGTATCGTGTGTGTAATGCAGAGCAGGGATTCCATTGTCAACTTGTTGTGTTTTGCAAAATCTTACAGTCGGAATGTGCGTGTTTGTTAAAAGGTGCGGTAAAGTCACAAGACTTTTACCGTTCTCTATTGTCAATTTTGTCAAATGTATAATGAAGAATTGGGAAACCCCGTCTCTCTTAAAGGCCTACTGAAATGAGATTTTCTTATTCAAACGGGGATAGCAGGTCCATTCTATGTGTCATACTTGATAAATTCGCGATATTTCCATATTTTTGCTGAAAGGATTTAGTAGAGAACATCGACGATAAAGTTCGCAACTTTTGGACGCTAATAAAAAAGCCTTGCCTGTACCGGAAATAGCAGACGATGTGTGCGTGACGTCACTGTTATGATGGCTCCTCACATCCTCACATTGTTTATAATGTGAGCCACCAGCAGTAAGAGCTATTTGGACCGAGCAATCGATGATTTCCCCATTAATTTGAGCGAGGATGAAAGATTCGTGGATGAGGAAAGTTAGAGTGAAGCACAAAGAAGAGAGAGTTTCAGAGGTAATTAGACACATTAACTAGGATAATTCTGGAAAATCCCTTATCTGCTTATTGTGTTAATAGTATTTTAGTGAAATTATAGTCATACCTGAAAGTCAGATGGCTGCGGTGAACGCCAGTGTCTCTGAGAGAAGCCGAGGAGCCAAGATCACAGCTTCCTTTTTGAGCTGCAGGATGAGACTTGCCTGTACCGGAAGTAGCAGACTATGTGCGCGTGACGTCACGGGTTGTGGAGCTCCTCACATTGTTTACAATCATGGCCACCAGCAGCCAGAGCGATTCGGACCGAGAAAGCGACGATTTCCCCATTAATTTGAGCGAGGATGAAAGATTTGTGGATGAAAATAGTGAGTCCCCTGTAGAGATGCGCGAATAGGCAATTATATAATCCGCAACCGCATCACTAAAGTCATCATCCACCCGCCGTCCACCCGAACCAACATTTTATCAGAACAGCAACCGCCCGCCACCCGCCCGTTGAAATCCATCAGAGGTCGGCCACCTTTACCACTAAAAGAGCTATTTAAACCCATTTCACAGAGTAAAGAAGACAATGGGAGCCACTAACGTCCTCGCGAATATCCAATGGTGTTCATCCTGATGACAAGAATAAGGGTGTGCTGTGAAGCCATTGCCTTTGCCACCTTCAACAACATCTACAAACCGACTGTTAGTCCAGCAACATGTTGCATGCAGTTTCCGCAATCAAACGTACAGGATTGAAAGGCATACTGGGTGATACAGAGTACACTGATGGTTGTGATATAAACAATTTTAACACTTACTAATATGCGCCACGCTGCGAAGCCACACCAAACAAGAATGACAAACACATTTCGGGAGAACATCCTCCCTGTAACACAACATAAACGCAACACAACAAATACCCAGAATCCTTTGCATCCGTGATACTTCCTGAATATATTTTACAACCCAACCCCCCAAAAAATCATAGATTTTGTTGCTTGCCGCTATCTTTGAAGTATTGCTTACTGTTGCAGTTTCTTTGCAACAAACTCAGTCAAACGGCCTTAATCAAGCAAACCTCCTCATCCCCTCCAGTGTAATGTTCTACGAGTGTTTAGGTGTTTTGTACGTTTGTACCAAATAATCATTGAATCATTTAATCGGCGCCATCTTTGAATTATATGAACTGTCCCCATGTTAGCATGCTAAAGGTAAGAGGCTAGCGTTTTGGCTAGTTTTGAAAGTTTTAACCTATTAATCGTGGATTTCGTTACATGGCGCCAAAATACGAGCACATTCTTCTTAAACCTAATCACAGAATTAATTATTTGGCACCAACTTAGAAGTATGCGTTAACCTACTAAACCTGTATTCATCAAGTATACCAAAGACTATACGAGTCATAACGAAGACTATAAAAATGGGACCCATTACTTCCCTGCTTGGTAATCAGCATCAAGGGTTGGAATTGGGGGGTTAAATCACCAAAAATGACTCCCGGGCGCGGCCACCGCTGCTGCTCACTGCTCCCCTCACCTCCCAGGGGGTGATCAAGGGTGATGGGTCAAATGCAGAAAGTAATTCCGCCACACCTACTATGTGTGTGTGACTATCATTGGTACTTTAACTTTATCAGTATGCTAATGTTTTATTTGACCAATTTAGCATGTTAGAAATGCCCACATTAGCATGCTAACTTATTTATTTATGGGGTTTTTTTCAACCAAAAAGAAAGATATCCCCCAACTGCTAGCATATGTTGCTAATAGTGGTTTAAGAGAACAAATTAACATGGCAAAACATTCCACAAAAGGAAAATACATTTGTACATTGTGTAGCTACTGTATATTTTAAAGGCCTACTAAAACCCACTATTGGCAGTTTTGATGCCAATACGGCCGGTTTAGTTTACTAAATTGCAATTTTAGATTTCCCGCGAAGTATCCTGTTGAAAACGTCGCGGAATTACACAGAATTCTGGACATCTGTGTTGCTGAATCTTTTGCAATTTGTTCAATTAATAATGGAGACGTCAAAGAAGAAAGCTGTTGGTGGAAAGCGGTGTATTGCAGCCGGCTGTAGCAACAAAAACACAGCCGGTGTTTCTTTGTTTGTTGTGAAGCTTTAATATGGAACAGAGTGGTAAAGCGAACATGGTTCCCGACCACATGTCAACTGACAGGTTTTGGTGAGAAAATTGTGGTAATAAGTCGGCTCTTACCGTAAACATGAGCGGAGCTTGTGTCGTTCCTCCTGCAGCTGTCAAAGACGCAGCTTTGACTTTCTTGGCTCTTCCCTGGCTTTCCTCAGAGACACTGGCGGTCACAACACCACTCCGACTTTCAGGTATGACTATATAATCTCACTAAAACAAGAATAGAATAGACTTTATTGTCATTATATTTGCATATAACGAGATTAAATACTCCAACTCAAGGTGCGGATGTGGGAACAAATATGGGGTAAAATAAATAACACAAGAGGTAATAAAGGAAAAACTAACAATTGAAATAAACAGACTACTGTTGCGTTTTGAACGCATTTTGGATGCTACAGGTCTTGGACCAGACAGGATTGCAGGTTGGAGCTTCTTTAAATATACAAAAATGATAAAAGAACACTGACAAAGGGTAGAGAAAAGGCGTGCCTCGCACAGAAAGCTAAATGCTAACAGTTAGCAAGGGTGGTGTGCAAAAAGTCCAAAGTGGCGCGTGCTGAGCGTGCGGAAGCTAAGATGTGACTTAGCAAGGTGATACAAAAGCAGAATAACCATTGTTGCATAGAGGAAACAAAACATCCAGAATGAACTCAGGTAGCAGGCAGGCTTAAATAATAACAATAATCCAAAACAGGTGTGCGTCAGGCGCCAGTGCAGGTGAAACAAATGAAGTCGCCATGGTGATGAATACAAACAAGGAAGTGCACACGACTCAGGGAACGGAAGAGTCCAAAAAATAATAAGAAAACACACAAAAAGGACTCAAAGATAGAACCGAATCACAACAACTACTATCCAATGAAAACAACAAGCAAACCTGTACAATATACAAAAAAAAAAGACTGTCAAGTTTTTCAGGTTTTTCGCAGCTGTGCCCAAACTTGAAAGGGCCAGTGGGACTCAAAAAGGACACAAAAGGACAACTGTGAATTTTTTTTTGTGAATTATATTTATATAGCGCTTTTCTCTAGTGACTCAAAGCGCTTTACATAGTGAAACCCAATATCTAAGTTACATTTTAAACCAGTGTGGCTGGCACTGGGAGCACGTGGGTAAAGTGTCTTGCCCAAGGACACAACGGCAGTGACTAGGATGGCGGAAGCGGGAATTGAACCTGCAACCCCCAAGTTGCTGGCACTGCCACTCTACCAACCGAGCTATACCGCCCCCTCAATCTTCTTTCCTTGTGATTTATTGATATTTGATTTGAAGCAATAAAATAAACTGGGTTATCGGCGTAAATGAATGGATGAAATGACTGAATAGTTGATTAGTGGTGGGTTGATTAGTTGAATTGTAGATTAGGCCGACAACGTAGTCAATAAACTTTTTTCTTTTTTCTCTATCTTCTTGTTATGGTACATTCATCCTCCTCTGTTGCCATTTCTAATATAAAGTAGTGTAAAGTTCTAACTTATATTTGTCGGTAAACTCGCCATGAAAGTGCTAAAACATACCGGTGGAGTGAGTTTACATTATTTAAGGAACTTTAGTTATTAGAATTGGACGATTTTTCACAATTATGGTATTATTGTTTCCGGATGAGGAGATGCTGCTCCGTTATTGATTTAAGTAAAGTCGGAATGTCATCTAAACAGTTAGCTCTTTATTTTGACACTTCTCCCACTCCCGTCCTTGCACGCTACACTGCTACGCTAAAGTTCCTTTCACTGGAATTAAGGGGCCAAGCCCAACTCCTGAAAAACAACCCCACACCATAATTCATCCTCCACCAAATTTCACAGTCGGCACAATGCAGTCCGAAATGTAGCGTTCTCCTGGCGATTAGCTGGATAGTAGGCTAGGCGATTAGTGGTGGGTTGATAAGTTGGATAGTAGAATAGGCAATTAGGTTGATAACCTTAATCAAACCGGAAAAAAAAACAAATTTTTTCATAAACATACATCAAAATACATGCTTTGCTTTCTTTTTAAATCAATCCAAACAAAATTAATTTCCACTGACAGGGACTAGGTTTAAGAATAAACTTAAACATTTCCAATAATATGAATGAAATTAAATTCAAACTATCCAAGAATAGACTTAAACATCACTGATAACTTTTAAATTTACTTTCAGTCGACTTAAACAATTTTTAAACATCAGTGAAATGTATCTTTATTAAACATTTTCCCCAGTGAAATTATTTTCTTTAAACATTCCCCTCAGTCCAAACAAGCATTTCTTTCATTTGGTTTTCTCACCAGTTGCGTCTTCTGAGTCCACACAAGAGCTATCTTCCTTCCTCTTAGCAGAATGTCAAAAGGGGTGACTGACTGAAGCGCAAACATTTTTAAGCATGTGCTCTGAGCAGGTGAACAGGTGAACTCAATCAAGCCAATCTGGTGGAAGCAGGTGGAGCTGTTCGGCCCTCAGCTCTCACTGTTGCCCCTTCAGGCCTGGAGTGTGCTCTGCAAATCAGTGGTGACTTTTGACTTGACAAACACTATTAACACAATAAGCAGATACGGGATTTTCCAGAATGATCCTAGTAAATGTGTCTAATAACATCTGAATCGCTCCCACTGCCCTCGTCTTTTTTTTTCTTACTTCTAGTCCTTCACTCTCACTTTCCTCATCCACGAATATTTCATCCTCGCTCAAATTAATGTGGAAATTGTCGCTTTCTCGGTCCGAATCGCTCTAGCTGCTGGTGACCATGATTGTAAACAATGTGAGGATGCGAGGAGCTCCACAACCCGTGACGTCACCCGCACGTCGTCTGCTACTTCCGGTACAGGCAAGGCTTTTTTATTAGCGACCAAAAGTTGTGAACTTTATCGTCGATGTTCCCTACTAAATCCTTTTAGCAAAAAAATGGCAATTATGACACAAAGAATGGACCTGCTTTCCCCATTTGAATAAGAAAATCGCATTTCAGTAGGCCTTTAAGGTCAATTATTCCGTCCATCCATTTTCTACCATTTGTCATGTTTTTGGGTGCTGGAGCCTATCTCAGCTGCATTCGGGCGGAAGGCGGTGTACACCCTGGACAAGTCGCCAACTTATCACAAGATTAATTATTATTTAGTATTTTACTTCTGTCTCGGTTTTCATTAAAATTGCATTATTATTATTTATAGCAACATCCATCCATCCATTTTCTACCGCTTATTCCCTTTTGGCGTCGCGGGGGGCGCTGGCGCCTATCTCAGCTACAATCGGGCGGAAGGCGGGGTACACCCTGGACAAGTCGCCACCTCGTCGCAGGGCCAACACAGATAGACAGACAACATTCACACTCACATTCACACACTAGGGCCAATTTAGTGTTGCCAATCAACCTATCCCCAGGTG
The DNA here is from genome assembly GCF_033978795.1 of Nerophis ophidion. NCBI lineage: Eukaryota > Metazoa > Chordata > Actinopteri > Syngnathiformes > Syngnathidae > Nerophis > Nerophis ophidion. The sequence goes on from NC_084613.1 coordinate 76,633,831, forward strand.
CATGTCTTTGGAAGTGGGAGGAAGCCGGAGTACCCGGAGGGAACCCACGCATTCACGGGGAGAACATGCAAACTCCACACAGAAAGATCCCGAGCCTGGATTTGAACCCAGGACTGCAGGACCTTCGTATTGTGAGGCAGACGCACTAACCCCTCTGCCACCGTGAAGCCATTTATAGCAACATAGATGACGGAAACCTTTTGCACAGTTTGATGGTTACCTGTTACCCTCATGCGTGGATGTTCATACCAACACGTTTTTGCCGTCATCTCACACCGAGCAGATAACGGCTTCAGCTCCGCAACGCTCAGCCGCAGACGTGACGCTATCTCGTTCCGCCTCTTAACTTGTGATAGAGTGATGCTTTCACTACCTGCTCAACTTATCGAAATACATGGCGTCATATTTCTAAGGATTGCACATTTCGGCCCTGCAGGGAATGTTGCAACAAAAACCATTCCAGGGATTCTTGGAGTATTTATCTGATGTCGGGACCACCGTGCATGAGTGCCAAAAGGGGATGAACTGCTCAAATTTGTAGTTAGATTTGTACCTGTTAATACGTATATTACAAAAAGCATTTGGCCACCCATCTAAATGATCAGCATCAGGTGTCCTAATCAATAAATGTAAATAAATTAATTAATCACTCGGTGTATAAAATCAAGCACTTAGGCATGTAGGCTTTTTCTATAAACATTTGTAAAAGAAAGGGTCGCTCTCAGGAGCTCAGTGATTTCCAGCATGGAACTGTCATACAAACCCTGTTTCCATATGAGTTGGGAAATTGTGTTGGATGTAAATATAAACGGAATACAATGATTTGCAAATCCCTTTAAACACATATTTAATGGAATATGCTACAAAGACAAGATATTTGTTGTTCAAATTCATAAACTAATTTTTATTTTTTTTGCAAATTATAATTAACTTAGAAATTCATGGCTGCAACACATCCCAAAGTAGTGGGGAAAGGGCATGTTCACCACTGTGTTTCATCACCTTTTCTTTTAACAACACTCAATAAACCTTTGGGAACTAAGGAGACACATTTTTTAAGCTTTTCAGGTGGAATTCTTCCCCATTCTTGTTTTATGGGGCGGCATAGCTCGGTTGGTAGAGTGGCCGTGCCAGCAACTTGGGGGTTGCAGGTTCGATTCCCGCTTGTGCCATCCTAGTTACTGCCGTTGTGTCCTTGGGCAAGACACTTTACCCACCTGCTCCCAGTGCCACCCACACTGGTTTAAATGTAACTTAGATATTGGATGTCACTATGTAAAGCGCTTTGAGTCACTTGAGAAAAGCGCTATATAAATATAATTCACTTCACTTGACTTATGTACAGCTTAAGTTGTTCAACAGTCCGGGGTACCCACACTCTTTTACAGTAAAGCCACGCTGTTGTAACAAGTGACTTGGCATTGTCTTGCTGAAATAAGCAGGGGCATCCATGATAACGTTGCTTGGATGGCAACATATGTTGCTCCAAAACCTGCATGTACCAATCAGCATTAATGGTGCCTTCACAGATGTGTAAGTTACCCATGCCTTGGGCACTAATACACCCCCATACCATCACAGATGCTGGCTTTTCAACTTTGCACCTTGAACAATCCTGATGGTTCTTTTCCTCTTTGGTCCGGAGGACACGACGTTCACCATTTCCTAAAAACAATTTGAAATGTGGACTCGTCATACCACAGAACATCTTTCCACTTTGCATCAGTCCATCTTAGCCGGCGGCGTTTCTGGGTGTTGTTGATAAATCGCGTTGGCTTTGCATAGTAGTTTTAACTTGCACTTAGAGATGTAGCGACAAACTGTAGTTACTGACAGTTGTTTTCTGAAGTGTTCCTGAGCCCATGTGGTGATATCCTTTACACACGGATGTCGATTTTTGATGCAGTACCGCCTGAGGGAAGGAAGATCCGTTATATCATTGCTTACGTGCAGTGATTTCTCCAGATTCTCTGAACCCTTTGATGGTATTACAGACCGTAGATGGTGATGTTCCTAAATTTCTTGCAATAGCCCGTTGAGAAATGTTGTTCTTAAACTGTTTGACGATTTGCTCACGCATTTGTTCACAAAGTGGTGACCGTTTCTCAATCCTTGTTTGTGAAAGACTGAGCATTTCACGGAAGCTGCTTTTATACCCAATCATGGCACCCACCTGTTCCTAATTAGCCTGCACAACTGTCGAAAATTCCAAACAAGTGTTTGATGAGAATTCTTCAACTTTATCAGTATTTATTGCCACCTTTCCCAACTTCTTTGTCATGTGTTGGTGGCATCAAATTCCAAAGTTAATGATTATTTGCACAAAAAATAAGTGTTTTTCAGTTTGAACATCAAATATGTTGTCTTTGTAGCACATTCAACTGAATATGGCTTGAAAATGATTTGCAAATCATTGTATTCCGTTTATATTTACATCTAACACAATTTCCCAACTCATATGGAAACGGGGTTTGAAGGATGCCACCTGAGCATAAAAAATAGTCGCGCAGTAGGGATGTGTTCTCTAGAGTGATGAATCACACTATTCCATCTGGCAATCTGATGGACCAGTCTGGGTTTGGAGGTTGCCAGGAGAACGCTACATTTGGGACTGCATTGTGCCGACTGTGAAATTTGGTGGAGGAGGAATTATGGTGTTGGGTTGTTTTTCAGGAGTTGGGCTTGGCCCCTTAAATCCAGTGAAAGGAACATTAGCTTAGCGGTGTAGCGTGCAAGGACGGGAGTGGGAGAAGTGTCCAAAGAAGGAGCTAACTGGTTTAATGACATTCAGACTTTACTTAAATCAGTAACGGAGCAGCATCTCCTTGTGAAAAAAGGTCCAACTCTAATAACTAAAGTTCCTTGAATAATGTGAAGTGTGAAGTGAATTATATTTATATAGCGCTTTTCTCTAGTGACTCAAAGCGCTTTACATAGTGAAACCCAATACCTAAGTTACATTTAAACCAGTGTGGGTGACACCGGGAGCAGGTGGGTAAAGTGTCTTGCCCAAGGACACAACGGCAGTGACTAGGGTGGCGGAAGCGGGGATCGAACCTGCAACCCTCCAAGTTGCTGGCACGGCTGCTCTACCAACCGAGCTATACCACTCCAAACTCACTCCACCGGTATGTTTTAGCACTTTCATGGCAAGTTTACTGACAGAATTTAGAACTTTACACTACTTTATATTAGAAATGGCAATTACGGAGGATGAATGTATCATAACAAGAAGATAGACAAAAATAAAAAAGTTTATCGATTACGTTGTCGGCATGAAATACAGTGGCGGACTTGCGCAAATTTTCAGGATTTTATGCAGATCACAAGTACAGATCAGCAGGTACCAGAAGGTAAGAAAAGTTGCTTTTGCATAATATTGGAAAACAAAATGCCAGATAATATGTCTTACCTTATACACACACACACCATAGTAATACTTTTATCTCTGACTATGGTGACCGTAATGGGCAGACAATCCATCAAGTGGTGCGGCTTCAAAGTCATACTAAAACATTTTGACAGATTTTTTGTGTAATGTTCTTTATTCTCAATGGAACATTTAAAGTTTTGGTGTTGTTTACTGCCGTCATATTGCAGTCTACACGTATCTCTTAGGTGTGACTGCCAGCTACTGGTCACACTTATCATTACAACATGTAACAAATAAAATTTCTTCGAGGTCGGTAAGCACAACCTACTTATTCTGTACATTAAGCGCACTGTGTTATAAGGCAGTTTTTGAGTAAATGAAAGGTTTTTAAGTGCGACATACAGTCCAAAAAATACGATACCTAAAATAGACAGACTACTATCGTAAAGTTGCTTATCTCATAGGTTTTTAGTAAATCTCAATGTATTTAACCCATGTTGACAAGATATTACTCGGCATTTATTCACACATAAGTGGAGCATCTGAATAGTCACACATATGCTCTCAGGAAGTTTTGCAATTTTAGAAATTTTGTTACGGCGCACGACAGCGCGCTCGAACACGTCCCTGTTTGCGCTGAGAGCAGCACGCCCACGCAGCTGGGCCTAGTGGTTAGAGTGTCCGCCCTGAGATCCGTAGGTTGGGAGTTCAAACCCCGGCCGAGTCATACCAAAGACTATAAAAATGGGACCCTACCCTCCTTGCTTGGCATTCAGTATCAAGGGTTAGAATTGGGGGTTAAATCACCTAAACCTACTCAGTGGCCTAGTGGGTAGAGTGTCCGTCCTGAGATCGGTAGGTCGTGAGTTCAAACCCCGGCTGAGTCATACCAAAGACTATAAAAATGGGACCCATTACCTCCCTGCTTGGCACTCAACATTAAGGGTTGGAATTAGGGGTTAAATCACCAAATATGATTCCCGGGCGCGGCACTGCTGCTGCCCACTGCTCCCCTCACCTCCCAGGGAGTGATCAAGGGTAATGGGTCAAATGCAGAGAATAATTTCGCCACACCTAGTGTGTGTGTGACAATCATTGGTACTTTAACTTTAACTTTAACTACAAGCCTGCAGACGATTGGTAATCTACACACCTGGGACTGATGAGGGCGAGCTGCTTAAAGGACCAGTGGACCCAGAGATCCTTGCGGGAACTTAGTTTTTCAAATGGTGTTCCGTAAGCGACAAGCTTTGTGCTCAATCCTTGTTTCCTCTCCGTGGCTTGATTTGTCCTTTGTCTTCTCCCCTGTTTCCGCTGTGTTTTCCTTCTGTTGCCCTGGATCGCGACTGCCTCCCTCATTCCTCGACTCCTCGCCCGCCCCTGGACTCTGACGCCTCTCTCTTGCCCCGGATCACCTGCCTGCCCCATGGACTGCCTCGTTTCCTCGCTCTCATCAACACTTGGTAACACACACTTCAGCTAACTACACACATAGTCTTACACCACACACTCTTGGATTTTGTCACGGTCAATTACCTTAGTTTTTTAAGTTAGTATTGTTTATTATTATTACTATTATTATTATTATTATTATTATTATTATTATAATATATGTTGACTATATATATATATATATATATATATATATATGTATATATATATATATATATATGTATATATATATATATAATAATAAATTATTGAACATAATGCCCTCTGGTGTCAGTTGCTGTCACCCTCCCCATTAGTAACCATAACAATTTTACCACTTTTTAACAAACACTTTACTCATAACTCGTAACCTTTCCTGATCATCTTCATCCAAATATACGTTTTACAACAAAGCTGAAAAACACGGTTTCTGACCGGCAGTCCTTTAACGATTTTGAGTCCTTTTCCTAAACAGTGTTTTAGTTTATTAACTTAGTTCAGCGTCTGTTGATAGGTAAGTGGTAGGTCTTTATTTTTATTGCGCATGTGCAACGAAACTTTGTTTTCAGCACAAACCCGTTCAAGATTAGACAAACAGTGTACAGGGCTACAAGGGCGACCCGTAAAAGATGGGAAAAAGGTCAACGCTGGGGAAGGATGAGTAAAAAAATACAATCTAGACTAGGCTCCTAAGGGGGCCCAGTCTGGAGTGGGAAAAAACCTCCATAGCAAAGCACATATACATATTACAACATGCATCTCGAGATATCTAGCAACAGAGGGGAGGGAGTGGGGGCTACGATGGCAAGGCTGCAGCTTTTCAGGTGCCGATGGGATTCGCGTCAAGGGCGTTGGATGGGGGGGGTATGTGTGTGTGCTGTATATTTTCGTGTGTGTAAGCCTGCCCTGTGTCTCTGTTCCGCGGCCTTGATGTCGTGCAGTCGCTAGTCCAGAGTCAACAACAACATGTGTGTGTCCCTGAGCGACAAGAAGGGAGTTAGTTGTGTCTTCGCCGCACTGTCCTTCAGGAGTGTCTCGAAGCCAGGGAAACAATCCATCTTAGAATGTTTTGTAAGCGAGTGAAAATAAAATTTGCTTTTCACTTTGAATTGTCTATGACTGGTCCTCAGAATTCATCCTGCGGGGCAGACAGTCCGATGTTATCCAAGTCATAAGGTGTCCACAGTTCTTCCCGCATCATCCAATCATTTGTGGCAGCTTCGGGGTACTTTGAAGACTGCCAGCAACTTCCAATTTGTCGACAAACCAGAGCAACGCTTGCTCCAATCAGAAGATGTCCTGGTGTCATAATTCCGAATAGGTGTCTTCATGTCCTCGACTGAAAGGGTCGACAGGCACGTGGCATTCCTTCGGACAAATGAAAGATGCTGCGTTTTAAGCATGTCTGTGAGACGCGCCGCTGATTACAACTGATTGCGGACACCTGCTTGCGTGTGCTGGAGCTGCATGCACGGCGCATGCTGTCATGTGCAAGATGCCATGCAGGCAAGATTCCACAAAGCAGCAGCCACGCTCCCACAAGCAAGTCGCCGCAACAAACACAGCAGCAGCAGCTTTATTGTTGTCCATTCTTAACATGTGCAAGACACATAAGAACTGAAATAACATTTTCGGCCCAGTCCCACTAAGAGCAGACATACGTTACAAGGGGACAAGACGGGACCGCCAACGGATCAGCCACTTACGGCGCTCCTTAAAAAAGGTGAGAAAAAGGTGACATTGGAAAAGGGGGAAGAGTTAAAAAAAATATCAGTCTAAAGCTGGACCCTCAGTCAGAGGAAAAAAACTCACATAGCATGGCACACATAAACGTGGTACATGTAATCACAACAACTCACAACAGAGGGGGTGGGGGGGAGTTGGGGCCCTGGAGGCCGGCTGCCGCTATAAAGCGCTACTCAGCCATCCACAACCCCCGAGGAATTAAGCAGTGGTGAAGGCGTTGGTGAAGAGATCGGCTATGACAAAACAATATACCGTATTTCCTTGAATTGCCGCCGGGGCGCTAATTAATTTAAAACCTCTTCTCACTCCTCCGCTTACCAAAGGCATGCGGTAAAAGTAAGCATGCGCTAATTATTTCAAAACCTCTTCTCACTCCGGCACTTACCAAAGGCATCCGGTAAAAATTTGAGTGTGATGTAAGCTTGGACTTTTATGGACAGATTTTCTAGGCGCAGTCAAGGCGTTGAGGGGTTCCGGTTTGGTAACCGCAGGATTAGGTCTCTGCCTTTTGCAGATGATGTGGTCCTGATGGCTTCATCTGGCCGGGATCTTCAGCTCTCGCTGGATCGGTTCGCAGCCGAGTGTGAAGCGACCGGAATGAGAATCAGCACCTCCAAGTCCGAGTTCATGGTTCTCGCCCGGAAAAGGGTGGAATGCCGTCTACGGGTTGGGGAGGAGACCCTGCCCCAAGTGGAGGAGTTCAAGTACCTAGGAGTCTTGTTCACGAGTGAGGGAAGAGTGGATCGTGAGATCGACAGGCGGACCGGTGCGGCGTCTTCAGTAATGTGGACGTTGTATCGATCCGTTGTGGTGAGCCGGAAGGCAAAGCTCTCAATTTACCGGTCGAGATATGTTCCCATCCTCACCTATGGTCATGAGCTTTGGGTCATGACCGAAAGGATAAGATCACGGGTACAAGCGGCCGAAATGAGTTTCCTCTGCCGGGTGGCGGGGCTCTCCCTTAGAGATAGGGTGAGAAGCTCTGCCATCCGGGAGGAACTCAAAGTAAAGAGGAGGAGAGGAGAGGAGTCAGATGAGGTGGTTCGGGCATCTGGTCAGGATGCCACCCGAACGCCTCCCTAGCCTGTCCAACCGGTAGGAGGCCACGGGGAAGACCCAGGACACGTTGGGAAGACTATGTCTCCCGGCTGGCCTGGGAACGCATCGGGATCCCCCGGGAAGAGCTAGACGAAGTGGCTGGGGAGAGGGAAGTCTGGGTTTCCCTGCTTAGGCTGTTGCCCCCGCGACCCGACCTCGGTTAAGCGGAAGATGATGGATGGATGGATGGTAAGCTTGGACCTTAAATCCTACTGAATAGCTCTTAATCTTCTTCCCTTTATGTGATTTCAAATTACCGGTATTGAAATCAGCCTCCTCCATTTTGAAAATGACGACAGGGGAAGTGTCACTGGTGACGTCACGAGTTTGATACTAAGCATGCGCTAATTATTTTGCAAAGAGAGTTTGACCCGGCAGTAATTCAAGGCAGGCGCATACTATAGGCCCTGCGGCAATTCGAGGAAATACGGTATACAGTGGACGTCCTACCTTGCAGTGTGAAGGTAGCCTTAATAGCATGTTTTTCGCCCTGGTCCATTATTTACCCTCAAAACTGATATGGTTTATATTACCAGCAAAAAATAAGTATAAAAGACTTTGCATTTACAGACCTCCCTATTCCATGGACACCATAGTCTCATGCTTTTTCTGAATTTCCTCAAGCACGTTGAGCAGGGGTGTCAAACTCAAATACAAAGTGGGCCAAAATTTAAAACCGAACAAAGCCGCGGGCCGAGGTTGACCAAAATAACCTTTTAATAGGGACCCAAACAAGTTTTTCATTGAATATTGAACAAGCAAGGCTTATATAACTTTATAGTGACATGCAAAATTGAGTTTCAAATAATAATAATAATAATTAAAAAATATCAATGGCATATCAAATCAAATTTAAATAAAAATTGAATACCTCTTTTGTATTTGCAGACTTCTGAGGTAAATATTAACAGTCACTTTTTCCAGAGGCTAATGCATTTGAAAATAAAATAATGAATAAATCAACCATTCAGGCCTTTTTACTGCTCAGTTAATGTCGGGGCTCAGGTGGGCGGGGTTTGTTGGTAGCGGGGAGGGGGTGTATATTGTAGCGGTCCGGAAGAGTTAGTGCTGCAAGGGGTTCTGGGTATTTGTTCTGTTGTGTTTATATTGTGTTACGGTGCGGATGTTCTCCCGAAATGTGTTGGTCATTCTTGTTTGGTGTGGGTTCACAGTGTGGCGCATATTTGTAACAGTGTTAAAGTTGTGTATATGGCCACCCTCAGTGTGACCTGTATGCTGTTGATCAAGTATGCCTTGCATTCACTTACAATTGTGTAGAAGCCACATACATTACGTGACTGGGCCGGCACGCTGTTTGTGAGGAGGAAAAACAGACTTGACGACAGGTTGTAGGGGACGCTAATATTGTTGTCCGGGTAGAATTCGGGAGAATGGTTGCACCGGGAGATTTTCGGGAGGGAAACTGAAATTCGAGAGTCTCCCGGGAAATCGTTGAATGCGGTGTTACAGCGGCGGGCCAGCTCTAATGTTAATTTGATATAGCCTCAAGGGCCAAATGAAATTACACGGCGGGCCAAATTTGGCCCGCGGGCCAGAGTTTGACACTTATGACGTAAAGGGAAAAAAACAGTAGTGTCAGGTTTGTCCCTGAAGGTTTGGCCATGTTTTAGTTTTTCCTTTGCGTTTGTCTTTGTTTCCTTTCAGCGCTCTTATTTTGTCCGTTTTCCTGTTTGTCTCCCTGAGTGCAGTGTCTCCCCAGCTGTGGTTGATTGGCACCTGGCCACACCTGGTGTCAATCAGCCAAATACTATTTAAAGCTGCCTTCCTCTCCAGTCAGGGCTGGATTATTGTCACCACTACCTGTCAATGTCAGTTCTACTTGTCGTTCCTACTGGTCATGTCAATGTCAGTGTAGCGGTAGCGGTAAGCTATATTCGGTAGCTGTTTGTAGCTTACTGTCTTTTTGTTCCCTGCTTCCAGTTTGTCCTCCCAGTTTCTGGTTTGTTTATTCTTATATTTTTGGACATTAAATATATGTTTTCTTGCACAATGCCTGCCACCTTCTCTGCATCTTGGGGTTCGTCACAAACTCAACCTGACAAGTAGAAGAGGATGCCAAATAGATTACTCCAACCTTATCTTCTGTTTCTCCCTTTTTTCAGTGCTGGTCTGCAAGTTCTGACTCACTTTTTCTCTCCTCGAGGGTGCTTTTGATTTTGGGATCACACTTGGCTTGAGTCTTTTTTTTTTAGTTTTTTCTATCCAAACTCCGACCAAAACCCTTTCTTCTTAGAAATCAGAATCATTAAAATGAGCGCTGCAAATTACACTTTTCGAGATGTCCATGTTTTCATGGGCGGCATAGCTCGGTTCGTAGAGCGGCCGTGCCAGCAACTTGAGGGTTGCAGGTTCGATTCCCCCTTCCGACATCCTAGTTACTGCCGTTGTGTCCTTGGGCAAGACACTTTACCCACCTGCTCCCAGTGCCACCCACACTGGTTTAAATGTAAAAATGAGATATTGGGTTTCACTATGTAAAGCGCTTTGAGACACTAGAGAAAAGCACTATATAAATATAAATCACTTCACTTCATATTCCCATCATTTGGAAATGTGTGCAGTAGTGATGTACGGATCCATACTGAACTATCGATACCGCCGATACCAGATCTCTATGCTTTATAATGGACTCTCAAATTAAAATATCGAATACCATGAATTGATTAACGTGGACCCCGACTTATACAAGTTGAAAAACTTATTGGGGTGTTACCATTTAGTGGTCAATTGTACGGAATATGTACTGTACTGTGCAATCTCTCAATCAATCAATACTTTCCAAACTTTTTTCACCGAAGGCCACATACTGAAAAGTCAAAGTATGTGGGGCAATATTGATATTTAAAATAAAATAAATAAATAAACACAGATACTGTGTCAACTACCGTATTTCCTTGAATTGCCGCAGGGTAAATAGTCAATTACTGCGGGGTCAAACTCGCTACACAAAAAAATTAGCACATGCTTAGTATTACCACCTGGTCAAACTCGTGACATCACGAGTGACACTTACCCTGTCGTCATTTTCAAAATGGAGGAGGCTGATTTCAATACCGGTAATTAGAAATCGCATTAAGGGAAGAAGTTTAAGAGGTATTCAGTAGGATTTAAGGTCCAAGCTTACATCGCACTCAAATTTTTACTGCATGCCTTTGGTAAGTGCCGGAATGAGAAGAGGTTTTAAAATAAATAGCGCATGCCTACTTTTATCTCATGCCTTTGGTAAGCGCAGGAGTGAGAAGAGGTTTTAAATTAATTAGCGCCCCTGGCGGCAATTAAAGGAAATAAGGTATATATTATAGGTGACGAAGAACATTACAATTAATTACTAGTTAGAACACTACATCTTTTTCTCATAATATACCAATGTTTTGCTTTTTTTCTTACTTTTTCACTGTTTATTCCCCTGTAAGAATAGAATAAAAAAATAATAATGTTTATTATGGTTGTTGTAGTTTTTCAAATGTTTTTATTTTCATTTTGAATTATTAACTCACCACACTTTGTTTAAATTTAAAGTATATTGTATCTTTATTTTAATAGCTTGTAATATTTTAGATCACGGGTGTCTAAATTATAAGAGTGGGAAGGGGCAGTTTGATATTTAAAATTTTTTTCAAAATGTAATAAGAAAGTAACCAAGAATATTTTTTATTTATTATTAGTTTAAAAATGTCAGCTTTTTTACTCTTTTTTTCTTAAATTTTTCAGCTTTTTTATTTTAATAGTAGCTCTTATTAATTAATTATTTTAATGCATTTATAATTTTACTTTTTTCTTTCTTTAATGGTTTGTAACACCATTTTCATGTACTTTTTATAATTTTGTCCTGTGTTTTTTTTCTGTTTTACTAGCTTGGCTATATTGATATTGACGACATGACCTTAATATACGTCAGAGTTTAAAATAAATAAATACCTTTTATTGTATAATTCATGCTATGAGATATGTTATTTGAAATACACAACTTTAAGTTTTAGCAGACACATCAGGTATATTTGCACAAAATATTGGTATCAAATCGGTATCGCCAATACCAGCCTGAATTGTACTCGTTATCAGAAAGAAAACAGTGGTATCGCACATCATGTTCAGCCCTTCTTTAGTTGTATTTCTACAACCTGCATCAATGCATCTGTGTCATATTTGATCATTCCTTCAATTTCTGCGTGAAAATAAAATGATCCGGGATGAAGATGCTACCAAAACACAAACTAAGCAATATGAAATTGCTTCCAGTCTTCTGTAGGTGACGTCAGCAGGCTGATGCAACCGCATTTTAGAGCCAATAGTGGGCAATCAAAATGTGATGAAACTTGTTGAAAACAAGCCTAAAATAACTACTCCAGGCATGTTCAAACTCTTTGACTCGAGGGACGCATAAGGCTAGAAAACTTCGGCCGAGGGCCGAAAGCCTGCTGCATGTAAAGTAACTTTTTATATATATATATATATATATATATATATATATATATATATTAGAGATGGGTGACATAACGAAAAAATTGATTTTAATTAGATTCGGGCGGGTGGCGGTTGAACCATTCGGAAATATTTGATATACATGCTTCAGGGATCGGTATCCTTTACCATTCAAAGAGCCATTTGGGACCCGTGTCACAAAGCGAAGAAGACAATAGGAGACGGAAACATTCTCTAGAATGACTGCCGGCAGTCACCCAGTTAATAAGTATTAGGGCGTGCTATGAAGCCAATGGCTTTGTCGCCTACTACAACATGTACGATCTGCTTCTCAGTCTAGCAACATGTTGTGTGTGACTTCCGCAGACACACGCACACGACTGCAAGGCATACTGGGTGACACAGAGTACACTAATGGTCGTGATATAAACAATTTTAACACTCTTAGTAATATGCGCCACGCTGTGAAGCCACACCAAACGAAAATGACAAACATTTCAAACATCACAACATACACGCAACACAACAAATACCCAGAATCCTTTGCATCCGTGAAATTTCCTGAATATATTTTACACCCCCCGCCCCAAGCGTCGGTAAGGTGGGCTGGTTTGGGGGCGCGGGGGTGTAAAATATATTCAGGAAGTGTCACGGATGCAAAGGATTATGGGTATTTGTTGTGTTGCGTTTATGTTGTGTTACTATGAGGATGTTCTCCCGAAATCCGTTTGTCATTCTTGTTTGGTGTGGCTTCACAGCGTGGCGCATATTAGTAAGAGTGTTAAAATTGTTTATATCACAACCATCAGTGTACTCTGTATCACCCAGTATGCCTTTCAATCTTGTACGTGTGATCGCGGAAGCTGCATACAACATGTTGCTGGACTAACAATCGGTTTGTACGTGTTTTTGAAGGTGTCAAAGGCAATGGCTTAACAGCACGCCCTTATTCTTGTCATCAGGATGAACACCATCGGATATTCGCGAGAACGTTAGCGACTCCCATCGTCTTCTTTACTCTGCGAAACGGGTTTAAATAGCTCTTTGAGCGGTAAAGGTGGCTGACCTCTGATGTATTTCAACGGGCGGGTGGCGGGCGGTTGCGGTTCTGACTAAATGTTGGTTCGGGTGGACGGCGGGTGGATGACGACTTTGGTGATGCGGTTGCGGATGATATAATCGCCCATCCGCGCATCTCTAATATATATATACATATATACAGTATATATATATATATAGCCTACCCCTATACATACACTATATTGCCAAAAGTATTTGGCCACCTGCTTTGACTCACATATGAACTTGAACTGCCATCCCATTCCTAACCCATAGGGTTAACTATGATTTGGGTCCACAGTCACTGTGTCGGTTTCACTTCCGGTTCCCCATCGCTATGTTTGTTTTACTTCCGGTACACTGACATAGGAAAAAAAAACTTTTTCAGGATCTTGCAATAAGTTTTGCCAGATCTCTGTAAAGTTGCATAATTTCCCACGGCACACCAGAAAATATCCGTCAGTGGTTTACAAACACTGGTATAGGGTGGCGTTACGCTTCAGTTTTGGGGCATTGACTGAGGAGCCGCTAAAGCAGGGGTAAGGAACCTATGGCTCTAGAGCCAGATGTGGCTCTTTCGATGACTGCATCTGGCTCTCAGATAAATCTGAGCTGACGTTGCTTAACACGATAAGTAATGAATAATTCCACTTGTAATCACAGTGTTAAAAATAATGCTCAAAATATAAAAGATTCTCCTGCATTTTTAATCCATCCATCTGTTTTCTACCGCACCTGTTCAAGAAGTTGCGTTAATGGTAAGAAGTTATTTATTTATTATTGGTTAGTGTGGGGCTTGCCCTCCTGGGGGTTCTTCAGACCCCCAAGCACCGACATGAGAGCCTGTTTCAGGGTTACAATATTGTTTTATTTTTCAATAAGTCTCTCAGTTGCTTTCCAGCAATTGTATTTCCAGCCCCAACCCCGTCTCTCCTCCTGACTGCTGCTTATAACAGAGCGACAGGTGATTAGATAACAAGGCCCAGGTGGGCCGTCTACGCACCTGTCGCTGCAGGCCCGCAGGCCACGCCCCCTCCACAGTTAGCTTCAGAATAAAAAATATTACAAAGAATAAGAGACTTATTATACTCTAGAAATGTTGGTCTTACTTAAAAATGCACGTGTTTAGTTGTGTTCAGTGTTGAAAAAAATATGATATGGCTCTTACGGAAATATATTTTAAAATATTTGTCTTTTTGGCTCTCTCAGCCAAAAAGGTTCCCGACCCCTGCGCTAAAGGGTTCAGTTGTAGTACAAGAATATACGACACGAGCCGAGGCGACTGACTGCACAAATTCTTTGCACTCAGCCTCGCTCAAAGTTGGACTTAACTTAAGTGGTCTTGACTGGCTGCCCATCTGTAAAAATCACTAATCATCCATCATCCTGCCGGTTGAACGATGAAGTAGGTGCGGAAACTTTTGATGGATATTTACATGACGTACCAAAAAAAAAAAGGAGAGGTCTGACCACCCTGTGAGCGCCTCGATCGAGTCATATCTCTGGAAACAAGGTGGCCTTTACAGCCAGGTGGTAACCCACAACAGCTTGTACGTAAACACGGGCCGTTAAGCGTCGGAACAAAACACCGCTGTTCCCTGGCATATACGACTCAGGCACATGTGCGCAGGTCTGATCTAAATTAGGGCCTGCACAGTTGCAAGCAGGTTACAGCAGAACAAAGAAACATGTTGCCTGGGAGTGTGTGTTGGGTGGTGTATGGGGGGGGTGGGTGAGTGGCCGGGTGGGTTCTGAGCTCACAGCTGGGAGAGTGGTGTGCTAACCCTGCCAAAGCCCCAGCACATGACTCCCACCACTTGTCAAAATCACCATGTGTGCAATAATGTGATTACAGTCTGGTTACTATTATGATTTTAAACAACACACTGAAGGAGGTTTCAAGGAAGGGGTTAGGGGGGGGGGGGCGTTGGATTCATTCCCCAGCACCCCCATGCCCTAGAAGGACACCGGGGGCGGGGGTCTTAGGGTGACTTTCTGGGTCCTGTCACGGATTTATAAGTTGAAGGGGGATGTTTTTACATCATCCCGCCGCCCCTCTCCATAGACCAGGGGGTAGGGAACCTATGGCTCGCGAGCCAGATGTGGCTCTTTTGATGACTGCATCTGGCTCTCGGATAAATCCGAGCTGACATTGCTTAACATGATGAGTAATGAATGATTCCACTTGTAATCACGGTGTTAAAAATAACGTTCAAAATATAAAACATTCCCGTGCATTTTTATTCCATCCATCCGTTTTCTACCGCACCCGTTCAAGAAGTTGTGTAATGGTAAGAAGTTATTTATTTTTTATCGGTTAGTGTGGGGCTTGCCCCTCTGGCGGTTCTTTAGACCAGTGGTCCCCAACCACCGGGCTGTGGCCCGATTGGTACCGGGCCGCAGAAGAATTTTGTATTCTTTTTAATTGAAAAAAAAAAAGTATTAAATCAACATAAAAAACACAATAAACACTTACAATTAGTGCACCAACCACAAAAACCTCCCTTTTCCATGACAAAAACGTCCCTTTTTCATGACAAAAAAAATATAAAAAAATAAAAGATCCCCCCCCCCCCCGGGCCGCAGGACAAATTATTAAGCGTTGACCGGTCCGCATATACAAAAAGGTTGGGGACCACTGCTTTAGACCAGTGGTACCGGTACGGGGCCGTGGCCCGATTGGTACCGGGCCGCAGAATAATTTTTTATTCATTTTTATTAAAAAAAAAAATTTTTTTTTTTTTTATTAAATCAACATAAAAAACACAATATACACTTACAATTAGTGCACCAAACACAAAAACCTCCCTTTTCCATGACAAAAACGTCCCTTTTTCATGACAAAGAAAAAAAAATACAAAATTTAAGATTTCCCCCCCCCCCGGGCCGCGGGACAAATTATTAAGCGTGACCGGTCCGCGGATACAAAAAGGTTGGGGACCACTGCTTTAGACCAGTGGTCCCCAACCACCGGGCCGTGGCCCGATTGGTACCGGGCCGCAGAAGAATTTTTTATTCATTTTTATTACAAAAAAAAATATATATATATATATATATTTTTTTAAATCAACATAAAAAACACAATGTACACTTACAATTAGTGCACCCCCCCCCCCCCCCCCCCGGGCCGCGGGACAAATTATTAAGCGTTAACCGGTCCGCGGATACAAAAAGGTTGGGGACCACTGCTTTAGACCAGTGGTCCCCAACCACCGTGGCCCGGTACGGGGCCGTGGCCCGATTGGTACCGGGCCGCAGAATAATTTTTTATTCATTTTTATTAAAAAAAAAATATATTTTTTTTTTTATTAAATCAACATAAAAAACACAATATACACTCACAATTAGTGCACCAACCACAAAAACCTCCCTTTTCCATGACAAAAATGTCCCTTTTTCATGACAAGGAAAAAAAATAAAAATAAAAAGATTCCCCCCCACCCCCGGGCCGCGGGACAAATTATTAAGCGTTGACCGGTCCGCGGATACAAAAAGGTTGGGGACCACTGCTTTAGACCAGTGGTCCCCAACCACCGTGGCCCGGTACGGGGCCGTGGCCCGATTGGTACCGGGCCGCAGAATAATTTTTTATTCATTTTTATTAAAAAAAAAATATTTTTTTTTTTTATTAAATCAACATAAAAAACACAATATACACTTACAATTAGTGCACCAACCACAAAAACCTACCTTTTCCATGACAAAAACGTCCCTTTTTCATGACAAAGAAAAAATAAATAAATTAAAAGATTTCCCCCCCCCCGGGCCGCGGGACAAATTATTAAGCGTTGACCGGTCCGCAGATACAAAAAGGTTGGGGACCACTGCTTTAGACCAGTGGTCCCCAACCACCGCAGAAGAATTTTTAATTAAAAAAATAAATAAAAAAAATAAATAAATAAATAGGGCTTCACGGTGGAAGAGGGGTTAGTGCGTCTGCCTCACAATACGAAGGTCCTGCAGTCCTGGGTTCAATTCCAGGCTGAGGATCTTTCTGTGTGGAGTTTGCATGTTCTCCCCATGAATGCGTGGGTTCCCTCCGGGTACTCCGGCTTCCTCCCACTTCCAAAGACATGCACCTGGGGATAGGTTGATTGGCAACACTAAATTGGCCCTAGTGTGTGAATGTGAGTGTGAATGTTGTCTGTCTATCTGTGTTGGCCCTGCGATGAGGTGGCGACTTGTCCAGGGTGTACCCCGCCTTCCGCCCGATTGTAGCTGAGATAGGCGCCAGCGCCCCCCGCGACCCCGAAAGGGAATAAGCGGTAGGAAATGGATGGATGGATGGGTAAATAAATATATTTTTTAATTAAATCAACATGAAAAACACAATATAGACTTACAATTAGTGCACCAACCACAAAAACCTCCCTTTTTCATGGCAAAGAAGAAAAAAAAAAAAAAAAAAAAGGACACTGCCCCCCAACGCGTACCCAACCCCCCCCACCCTGCACCCCCGTTCCACGAATATAAAAAGGTTGGGGACCACTGCTTTAAACCACCAAGCACCGACATGAGAGCCTGTCTCAGGGTTCCGATATTGTTTTATTTTTCAATAAGTCTCTCACTTCCTTTCCAGCAATTGTATTTTTCTCTTTCGTTCTGGCTCGCGCTCTGGCTCCAACCCCGACCCCGTCTCTCCTCCTGGCTGCTGCTTATAACAGAGCGACAGGTGATTAGATATCAAGGCCCAGGTGGACCATCTACGCACCTGTCGCTGATTTCGAGGCCTTGTCCTGTCACACCCCAGTTCGCTGCAGGCCCGCAGGCCACGCCCCCTCCGCAGTTAGCTTCAAAATAACAATGTTATTACAAAGAATAATAGACCTCTTATACCCTAGAAATGTTGGTCTTACTTAAAAATGCGCGTGTTTAGTTGTTTTTAGTGTTTAAAAAAATATTATATGACTCTTACGGAAATACATTTTGAAATATTTGGCTTTTTGGCTCTCTCAGCCAAAAAGGTTCCCGACCCCTGCCTTAGCCCCTTGCATGCACCCTCCGCCCTTCATCCCCTCATTCCAGGTTACACAATCACCGCCGTGCACACAAGGGGTTGTCATCACAGGTGCAGCTAAGATTGGCCAGGATAAAGGAACGCTTCCAAGATGTTCTCCCCCCCCCATCTCTGTTTTTCTCCAGCTTCTTCTCACTCGCTTCATGTTTTCATTTTCCCGCTGATAATCCTTCATAATAATCACACTTTTTTTCCCCCCATCCCCCCTTATTTTGTTTGCATGGAGTCAGGACTCCAGGCAAAGGTGAGAATTCTGTTCCCCTGTTAGTAACCCTCCGTGCAAGCCAGGAACCAAGCCCCGAGTTCTTTTTCGCCAACGCCCCCCCTCCCAACCCGTCCTGGATGACGGCCGTGTCTTGGCTCGCTGCTCGGAACAGTCGGGCAGCCAGCCCAGCGAAAGGTGCGAGTTCGACCATTTGCCAAAAAGAGCGATTACCGTATGGGCCTGCATGTTGCAATCTTGTCCTTACTGAACTTCCTCTCTTGGTGCTGGACCCGAGCTGGGACGGGTTCATCATGGTGCCAGCCGGGCATGAAGGGCAGCGCTAACCGTTCCCATTGAGACTCCTGGAGGTAGGGAAAGGCACAAAAGAGCGATGCCATCCGTTCCAGAAGGGAGAACATTATTTCTTGCTAGGAAGAGTCTGCACAGGTCTTTTTGTCCTAAGGCTGTCTAAAATGATGAGGGGTGACCAGAATTGAAGTTTCACAATGTATTTTATATATATATATATATATATTTTGATTGGATTATCCAGAGAATAGTGCTCGATACCGTGGTAGAGCGCAATATGTAGGTGTGGGAAAAATCACAAGACTACTTCGTCTCTACAGAACTGTTTCATGAGGGGTTCCCTCAATCATCAGGAGATTTTAATGGAAGCATTCACATACAATGGTTTATATAGGGCACAGAGTGGGTGGGTACAGGCAGGCGTAGGGGCGTGGTGATTGGCTCATGTGTTACCTAGGAGGTGTTTCCGTCTGTGGCGGCATGTTGAAATGATTTCACTGCGCTTGTTAAGGGATGATAGATCTGGATGATATATAATAAACAGTTTCTATTCAAGCATAGGTTGCATCTTTTATTACCACTGTTGTAAGGTGTGCTGGATGCAAGAATTTGAATATTCAACATTATTGTCTTTGAGGTTCCAAATGTGTTTGCTGAGTTCTGTAGAATTCCGCAAAGTCTGGTTTCTAAAGGAGGCGTTGTGATTATTCCATCTTGTTTTAAACGCTCCTTTGGTTAATCCTACGTACGTGTCGGATGTGTTAATGTCCTTGCGTGTTATATATATATATATATTATTTAAACCTGTAGTTGCCAGGTAGTAAGCCTGGCGACTTTACCTCTACTCATGTCATGCCATGTTTACGATTCACGCTGCTTGTTCCTCAGTCCCATGCCACGTAAGTTTTTGGTTTGTTTAATGCCACAATTGGTGCCTTGTTTTCATTAGTCAAGTTTGTTTTCCGCCATTGTGCGCGCCTTTTGTTTGCCTTTTTTTTAATTTATAGTGTAAAAATAAAATATGTCTTTACCTTCACGCCTTGCCCGCGCAAACTTTCCTTTGCCTTCAGGAAAAACAAACCCCGTAGTCCACGATTTGACATTTTTGGTGATTTGCAGTTTTATACATATATATACATATAAAACCTACTCAGTGGCCTGGTGGTTAGAGTGTCCGCCCTGACATTTTTGGTGATTTGACCCCCAATATATATATATATATATACATATATATATATATATAAAACCTACTCAGAGTGTCCGCCCTGAGATCGGTAGGTTGGGAGTTCAAACCCCAGGCAAGTCATACCAAAGACTATAAAAAAATGGGACCCATTACCTCCCTGCTTGGCACTCCTCATCAAGGGTTGGAATTGGGGGTTAAATCACCATAAATGATTCCCGGGCGCGGCACCGCTGCTGCTCACTGCTCCCCTCACTTCCCAGTGGGTGATCAAGGGGATGGGTCAAATGCAGAGGACAAATTTCACCCCACCTAGTGTGTGTGTGACAATAATTGGTACTTTAACTTAACTTAATATATAAAAAAAAAAAAGAAGTAAGCACAAACAAAGCAATACCGAGGCTGGGAGAGCGAACCAAGCCGTCTAAAGTTTGGAGGAATCTCTAAAATGGTCGCCCAACTTGCATGCTTTTGTCCATTTAGGTTGTTACGTCTTGATAGAGATTAATATATATCTACATATAAAGTTAAAGTACCACTGATAGTCTCACACACACTAGGTGTGTTGAAATTACCCTCTGCATTTGACCCATTCTCTTGTTCCACCCCCCCTGGGAGGTGAGGGGAGCAGTGAGCAGCAGCAGTGGCCGCGCTCAAGAATAATATTTGTCATGTCTGTTGATCATGTTTTTGTTTGGCCATGTGCTGTTTGTTTTTTGGACACTCAGTTCCTGTTTTTGCACTTCCTTGTTTTTTTTTTTCCATGACTACCCGTTAGTTTTCACCTGTCCTTATGTCACGCATCTGTCTCATGTTTTGCACTTGCACACCTGTTACTAATCACCACAGCATTATTTAAACCTGTAGTTGCCAGGTAGTGAGCCTGGCGACTTTACCTCTACTCACGTCATGCCATGTTTATGATTCACGTTGCTTGTTTCTTAGTCCCATGCCACGTAAGTTTTTGGTTTGTTTAATGCCACTTATTAGTGTCTTTTGTTTTTTTTCCGTAGTTCTGCCTTTGTGCTAGTTTTGTTTTCATTAGTCAAGTTTGTTCTCCGCCATTGTGCGCGCCTTTTGTTTCGCCATTTTTTTGTATTTATAGTGTAAAAATAAAATATTTCTTTACCTTCACGCCTTGCCCGCGCAAACTTTCCTTTGCCTTCCGGAAAAACAAACGCTGTAGTCCACGATTTGACATTTTTGGTGATTTGACCCCCACCATATATATATATATATATATATATATATATATATATATATATATATATGTTATTTAAACCTGTAGTTGCCAGGTAGTGAGCCTGGCGACTTTACCTCTACTCACGTCATGCCATGTTTATGATTCACGCTGCTTGTTTCTTAGTCCCATGCCACGTAAGTTTTTGGTTTGTTTAATGCCACAATTAGTGTATTTTGTTTTTTGTCCATAGTTCTGCCTTTGTGTTAGTTTTGTTTTCATTAATCAAGTTTGTTCTCCGCCATTGTGCGCGCCTTTTGTTTGCCTTTTTTTGTGTTAATAGTGTAAAAATAAAATATGTCTTTACCTTCACGCCTTGCCCGCGCAAACTTTCCTTTGCCTTCCGGAAAAACAAACCCCATAGTCCACGATTTGACATTTTTGGTGATTTGCAGTTTTATACATATATATACATATAAAACCTACTCAGTGGCCTGGTGGTTAGAGTGTCCGCCCTGAGATCGGTAGGTTGGGAGTTCAAACCCCGGGCAAGTCATACCTAAGACTATAAAAAAATGGGACCCATTACCTCCCTGCTTGGCACTCCTCATCAAGGGTTGGAATTGGGGGTTAAATCACCATAAATGATTCCCGGGCGCGGCACCGCTGCTGCTCACTGCTCCCCTCACTTCCCAGTGGGTGATCAAGTGGATGGGTCAAATACAGAGGACAAATTTCACCCCACCTAGTGTGTGTGTGACAATCATTGGTACTTTAACTTAACTTAATATATATTTAAAAAAAGAAGTAAGCACAAACAAAGCAATACCGAGGCTGGGAGAGCGAACCAAGCCGTCTAAAGTTTGGAGGAATCTCTAAAATGGTCGCCCAACTTGCATGCTTTTGTCCACTTAGGTTGTTACGTCTTGATAGAGATTAATATATATCTACATATAAAGTTAAAGTACCACTGATAGTCTCACACACACTAGGTGTGTTGAAATTACCCTCTGCATTTGACCCATTCTCTTGTTCCACCCCCCCTGGGAGGTGAGGGGAGCAGTGAGCAGCAGCAGTGGCCGCGCTCAAGAATAATATTTGTCATGTCTGTTGATCATGTTTTTGTTTGGCCATGTGCTGTTTGTTTTTTGGACAGTCAGATCCTGTTTTTGCACTTCCTTGTTTTGTTTTTTTCCATGACTACCCATTAGTTTTCACCTGTCCTTATGTCACGCATCTGTCTCATGTTTTGCACTTGCACACCTGTTACTAATCACCACAGCATTATTTAAACCTGTAATTGCCAGGTAGTAAGCCTGGCGACTTTACCTCTACTCACGTCATGCCATGTTTACGATTCACGCTGCTGGTTTCTTAGTCCCATGCCACGTAAGTTTTTGGTTTGTTTAATGCCACAATTAGTGTATTTTGTTTTTTTGTCCATAGTTCTGCCTTTGTGTCAGTTTTGTTTCCATTAGTCAAGTTTGTTCTCCGCCATTGTGCGCGCCTTTTGTTTGCCTTTTTTTTGTATTTATAATGTAAAAATCAAATATGTCTTTACCTTCACGCCTTGCCCGCGCAAACTTTCCTTTGCCTTCCGGAAAAACAAACCCCATAGTCCACGATTTGACATTTTTGGTGATATATATATATATATCCATCCATCCATCCATCCATTTTCTACCGCTTATTCCCTTTCGGGGTCGCGGGGGGCGCTGGCGCCTATCTCAGCTACAATCGGGCGGAAGGCAGGGTACACCCTGGACAAGTCGCCACCTCATCGCAGGGCCAACACAGATAGACAGACAACATTCACACTCACATTCACACACTAGGGCCAATTTAGTGTTGCCAATCAACCTATCCCCAGGTGCATGTCTTTGGAAGTGGGAGGAAGCCGGAGTACCCGGAGGGAACCCACGCATTCACGGGGAGAACTTGCAAACTCCACACAGAAAGATCCCGAGCCTGGATTTGAACCCAGGACTGCAGGAACTTCGTATTGTGAGGCAGACGCACTAACCCCTCTGCCACCGTGAAGCCCATATATATATATATATATATATATATATATATATATATATATATATATATATATATATATATATATATATATATATATATATATATATATTCTTGATTGGATTATCCAGAGAATAGTGCTCGATACCGTGGTAGAGCGCAATATATATATATATATATATATTTCTTGATTGGATTATCCAGAGAATAGTGCTCGATACCGTGGTAGAGCGCAATATGTAGGTGTGGGAAAAATCACAAGACTACTTCATCTCTACAGAACTGTTTCATGAGGGGTTCCCTCGATCATCAGGAGATTGGTTGAAATCTCCTGATGATATATATATATATATATATATATATATATATTTGGCAGCTCCCACCGTCAGTGTGTGAATGTGTGTGTGTGTGAATGGGTGAATGTGGAAATACTGTCAAAGAGCTTTGGGCTCCTTAAAACGGTGTAGAAAAGTGCTATACAAGTACAACCCATTACTTCTGTCAATATGAAAGGTATTAGGGCCGTTCCAGATTGTGGTATACGGCCGTAAGAGTTAAGGTGCAATTAAGTCTATAGTTCTAACAATTGGACTCCCATGGTAGCTGTCCCTTGACCAAGGCCAAAACAGTATGATTACAGTATTTCACCAAGCTGTGTCAAGGGTACAGAACCAGTACTTCTGAGGTTACTATCTCAAGGATGTTCTCTTTTACGCTTCTGATCCAACCCCCTGCACTCCATCTGAACTTAAAGGGGAAAATTATCACAATTTCAGAAGGGTTAAAACCACTAAAAATCGGTTCCCAGTGGCTTATTTAATTTTTTGAAGTTTTTTTTCAAAATTTTACCCATCCCGGAAAATACCTAAAAAAAACTCTAAAGTGCCTGATTTTCGCTATCTGTGAAACCATCGTCCATTTTACTGTGACGTCATCTAGTGATGCCAATACGGATAGCGCAGCAAGATAAAGCGACATTAGCTCGGATTCAGACTCGGATTTCAGCGGCTTAAGCGATTCAACAGATTACGCATGTATTGAAACGGATGGTTGGAGTATGGAGGCAGAGAGCGAAAACGAAATAGAAGCAGAAACTGAAGCTATTGAGCGAATAGCCAGAGGTGGGTAGAGTAGCCAGAAATTGTACTCAAGTAAGAGTACTGTTACTTTAGAGATTTATTACTCAAGTAAAAGTAAGGAGTAGTCACCCAAATATTTACTTGAGTAAAAGTAAAAAGTATGTTGTGAAAAAACTACTCAAGTACTGAGTAACTGATGAGTAACCTGTTTGTGATTACGGCAACAAATAATGCACAAAAACATAAAAATAGCAATGAACATATTCAGAGCCAGGAATATCTCTTAAGCAACTAAAACAATAATATATATTAAATAATAGTACATTAAAATAAAATGAAAAAAATGGCACATTGAGCCACAATAAGTTAACAGCACCATAGGCTCAGTAGGCATTCAATGATTGATTGAAACTTTTATTAGTAGATTGCACAGTACAGTACATATTCCGTACAATTGACCACTAAATGGTAACACCCGAATAAGTTTTTCAACGTTTATCAGCTACTTAGGAAATGAACAAGTCGAGGTGATCTACCTCATATATACATACACACACATATCATTTATACACACACATATCATACATACACACACATATCATATCATATATATATATATATATATATATATATATATATATATATATATATATATATATACACACAGTATGTCATTTATATTTATTTATTTTGCCGTTTTTGTTCACATGTTGAAGGTGTTTTAATGAATATACATGCATGTTTAACATATAGATTCCTATCTTTCATGAAGACAAGAATATTAGTTGGTGTATTACCTGATTCTGATGACTTGCATCGATTGGAATCAGACATCCACGTTTTCAAATGGAGGAGAAAAAAAGTTCCTCTTTTCCGTCTAATACCACATGAAACTCGTTGGTTTTTGGCATCTTATTTGTCCAGCTTCCATATTCGTTTTTATACACTTTACAAGAAATACATTGGCGGCAAACTCCGTAGCTTGCTAGCTTGTTTGCGCTGGCTTTCGGAGACTCTTATTTTGTTAGCGCAGGCACGATGGAGTGGCACTTTTATTGTGAAGACAGGAACTGTGCGATCAGTCTTTAGGCTTTTGACGGGAAGTACGGTTGAAATAAAAAGTGTCTTTTTTCCTTTACATTTTTGATTGATTGATTGAAACTTTTATTATTAGACTGCACAGTACAGTAAATATTCCGTACAATTGACCACTAAATGGTAACACCCGATTAAGTTTGTCAACTTGTTTAAGTCGGGTTTTACGTATCACGGTCATGTGACCGCCTGGCTCTGTTTGATTGGTCCAACGTCACCAGTGACTGCATGTGATTGGTGAAACGCAGGCATGTGTAGATTCTACTTTGAAGCTCTGTCATTAACCAAAACAAACATTAATAGATCGATAAAAAAAAGTAGCAAGTAGCGAGCTGAATGTAGATAAATGGAGCGGAGTAAAAGTAGCGTTTCTTCTCTATAAATATACTCAAGTAAAAGTAAAAGTATGTTGCATAAAAACTACTCGTAGAAGTACAATTTATCCTAAAAGTTACTCAAGTAGATGTAACGGAGTAAATGGAGCGCGTTACTACGCACCTCTGCGAATAGCTATTGACGCTGTTTGCCTTAGCATCGCGGGTAAAATGTGCAGACCAACGATCGGAAGTTTCGCATCTTGGGATACTGGATCAACTTAAATCCATCGATTGGTAAGTGTTTGTTTGGCATTAAATGTGGGTGGAGGGAAAGGCTGGATGTAAATATAGTTTCAAATGTACATACAGCTAGCCTAAATAGAATGTTAGCATCGATTAGCTGTCAGTCATGCCGCGACCAAATATGTCTGATTAGCACATAAGTCAACAACATCACCAAAACTCACCTTTGTGATTTAGTTGACTTTATCGTTGGAAATGCATCTGCAGGTTATCCATACATCTCTGTGCCATGTCTGCCTTAGCATCGCCGGTAAATAGCATGTTAGCATCGATTAGCTGGCAGTCATGCCGCGACCAAATATGTCTGATTAGCACATAAGTCAACAACATCACCAAAACTCACCTTTGTGATTTAGTTGACTTTATCGTTGGAAATGCATCTGCAGGTTATCCATACATCTCTGTGCCATGTCTGCCTTAGCATTGCCGGTAAATAGCATGTTAGCATCGATTAGCTGGCAGTCATGCCGCGACTAAATATGGCTGATTAGCACATAAGTCAACAACATCAACAAAACTCACCTTTGTGATTTAGTTGACTTTATCGTTGGAAATGCATCTGCAGGATATCCATACATCTCTGTGCCATGTCTGCCTTAACATCGCCGGTAAATAGCATGTTAGCATCGATTAGCTGGCAGTCATGCCGCGACCAAATATGTCTGATTAGCACATAAGTCAACAACATCACCAAAACTCACCTTTGTGATTTAGTTGACTTTATCGTTGGAAATGCATCTGCAGGTTATCCATACATCTCTGTGCCATGTCTGCCTTAGCATTGCCGGTAAATAGCATGTTAGCATCGATTAGCTGGCAGTCATGCCGCGACTAAATATGGCTGATTAGCACATAAGTCAACAACATCAACAAAACTCACCTTTGTGATTTAGTTGACTTTATTGTTGAAAATACATCTGCAGGTTATCCATACATCTCTGTGCCACGTCTGCCTTAGCATCGCCGGTAAATAGCATGTTAGCATCGATTATCTGGCAGTCATGCCGCGACCAAATATGTCTGATTAGCACATAAGTCAACAACATCAACAAAACTCACCTTTGTGATTTAGTTGACTTTATCGTTGGAAATGCATCTGCAGGTTATCCATACATCTCTGTGCCATGTCTGCCTTAGCATCGCCGGTAAATAGCATGTTAGCATCGATTAGCTGGCAGTCATGCCGCGACCAAATATGTCTGATTAGCACATAAGTCAACAACATCAATAAAACTCACCTTTGTGATTTAGTTGACTTTATCGTTGGAAATGCATCTGCAGGTTATCCATACATCTCTGTGCCATGTCTGTCTTAGCACCGCCGGTAAAATGTGCAGACACTCCGGCACATTCGAAGGGGGTCTGGCGGCAGATTTTCTTTGACTATATCGTTGGAAATGCATCTGCTTTGAGTGTCGCAGGATATCCACACAATCTTGCCATCTCTGTAGTAGCATAGCTTTGTGTGCGGAACAAACGACTGACTATTTCGTCAACTTTCCCCACACCGTCGTATTTTGAACAAATTTCGTCCAATTTCTTGCCACTTTCGGATCTCTGGGCCAGTGGTGCAACTTGAATCCCTCCCTGTTATTGTTGTTACACCCTCCGACAAGAAAATAGTCGGAAAAAACGGAAAATAACAGAGCTGAGACCCGGTGTTTGGAATGTGTTTGAGAAAATGGCGGCTTTATTACCTAGCTGACGTCACGTTCTGACGTCATCGCTCCGAGAGCGATAAACAAAAAAGGCGTTTAATTTGCCAAAATTCACCCATTTAGAGTTCGGAAATCGGTAAAAAAAAATATATGGGCTTTTTTCTGCAACATCAAGGTATATATTGACGCTTACATAGGTCTGGTGATAATGTTCCCCTTTAATATGGCCTCCAGACAACCCCTTTCAGATGGTTCTGACTGTGGCATCTGGTTCTATTGAACTGTAGCCAAATCAGATTTAGGATCTCGTTCGCAGAGACTGACGTTTGGATGCCATGTTTCTTGTTCTCTGTGTTCCCGCGAGGAATGTGCCCGCAATCTAATCCAGCACAGTCGTCATTGTGGTGTCTCGTCAGCTCATCTTAAGACAGATTCCGACTTTTCCCCGTGATGGATTTTGCGTTTATAGTATCCGACAAACATTCCAGCAAACATGTTATTACATCTTCGCAAGGGAAAAGAACGACAGAAAGTGAACTTGGATCCTTCTTAAGAGTAGTCAGTGTACAGTTTGTTCGGCAGTAAAGATTTGCAGTCCAACAGAAATCTGGGAACAGCTCACTCTGAACATGTCCAAATTGTTTATTCGGTCTGACTATTTAAAGGCCTACTGAAATGAGATTTTCTTATTTAAACGGGGATAGCAGGTCCATTCTATGTGTCATACTTGATCATTTTGCGATATTGCCATATTTTTGCTGAAAGGATTTAGTAGAGAACATCGATGATAAAGTTCGCAACTTTTGGTCGCTAATAAAAAAGCCTTGCCTGTACCGGAAGTAGCAGACGATGTACGCGTGTGACGTCATGGGTTGTGGAGCTCCTCACATCCTCACATTGTTTATAATCATGGCCACCAGCAGCTACAGCGATTCGGACCGAGAAAGCAACAATTTCCCCATTAATTTGAGCGAGGATGAAAGATTCGTGGATGAGGAAAGTGAGAGTGAAGGACTAGAAATTTAAAAAAAAGACGACGGCAGTGGGAGCGATTCAGATGTTATTAGACACATTTACTAGGATAATTCAGGAAAATCCTTTATCTGCTTATTGTGTTACTAGTGTTTTAGAGAGATTATATGGTTGTACCTGAAAGTTGGATTGGTGTGGTGACCACCAGTGTCTTCGGTGGAAGCCACGCTTCTCGACAAGGCGAGGCAGCCGGGCTGATATTTTTTTTTTCCCCCTCCTCCATGGTTTAAGCATCCGACGGTCAGGGGCGGCCGGTGGGAGGAGGCAAGAAAGTCTGCAGCTGCAGGAGGCACGACGCAAGCTCTCCGCTCATAACTCCGGTAAGAGACGACTTAATACCACCATTTTCTCACCGAAACCTGCTGGTTGACATGTGGTAGGGAACCATGTTCGCTTGACCGCTCTGTTCCATAGTAAAGCTTCACCGTCAGCTTTCGGGAATGTCAACAAGGAAACACCGGCTGTGTTTGTGTTGGTAAAGGCGGCCGCAATACACAGCTTCCCACCTACATCTTTCTTCTTTGACGACTCCATTATTAATTGAACAAATTGCAGAAGATTCAGCAACACAGATGTCCAGAATACTGCGTTATTATGCGATTTAGTAAACTAAAAAGGCCGTATTGGCATGTGTTGCAATGTTAATATTTCATCATTGATATATAAACTATCAGACTGTGTGGTTGGTAGTAGTGGGTTTCAGTAGGCCTTTAAGTCCCATCTTAAAACTCATTTGTTTACTCTAGCCTTTAAATAGACCCCTTTTTAAACCAGTTGATCTGCCATTTTTTTTTCTTTTCTGCTCTTCCCCCCCTCTCCCTTGTGGAAAGGGGGGCACAGGTCCGGTGGCCATGGATGAAGGGCTCGCTATCCAGAGTCAGGACCCGGTGTGCACTGCTCGACTGTGCATCGGTTGGGGACATCTCTGCGTTGCTGACCCGTGTCCGCTTGGGATGGTCTCCTGCTGGCCCCACTATGGACTGAACTTCCACTATTATGTTAGATCCACTATGGACTGGACTCTCACTATTATGTTAGATCCACTATGAACTGGACTCACCATTATGTTAGATCCACTATGGACTGGACTCTCACTATTATGTTAGATCCACTATGGACTGGACTCTCACTATTATGTTAGATCCACTATGAACCATACCCCTCACTATTATGTTGGATCCACCATGGACTGGACTCTCACTATTATGTTAGATCCACTATGGACTGGACTCTCACTATTATGTTAGATCCACTATGGACTGGACTCTCATTATTATGTTAGATCCACTATGGACTGGACTCACTATTATGTTATATTTTGGTACCAGTACCAAAATGTTTTCGATAATTTTCGGTAAGTTTCGATACTTTTCTAAATATTTTGGTACCAGTACCAGCATTTTTTCGATACTTTTCAGTACTTTTCGATGATTTTCAAAATATTTTGGTACTAGTACCAGTACCAACATTTTTTTTATACTTTTCGGTACTTTTCGATACTTCTCAAAATATTTTGGTCCCAGTGCCGGTACCAACATTTTTTCGATAATTTTTGGTACGTTTTGATACTTTTCTAAATATTTTGGTACCAGTGAAAGTAACAAAATTTTTTCAATACTTCTCGGTACGTTTTGATACTTTTCTAAATATTTTGGTACCAATACCAACATTTTTTCGATACTTTTCAGTACGTTTTGATACTTTTCGAAATATTGTGGTACCAGTGCTGGTACCAACATGTTTTCGATTCTTTTCAGTATGTTTCGATACTTTCCTAAAAATTTTGGTACCAGTACCGGTGCCAACATTTTTCCGAAACTTTGCAGTACTTTTCAAAACATTTTGGTACCAGTACCAACATTTTTTCGATACTTTTCGGTACTTTTCAAAACATTTTGGTACCAGTCCCGGGACCAAAATGTTTCCGATACTTTTCGTTACTTTTCAAAATATTTAGGTACCTGTACCGGTAACAACATGTTTTCGATACTTTTCAGTACTTTTCGATATTTTTCTAAATATTTTGGTACCAGTGCTGGTACCAACATTTGTTCAATACTTTTCGGTACTTTTCGATAATATTTTAAATATTTTGATACCAGTACCGGCACAAACATTTTTTTGATACTTTTCGTAACGTTTCGATACTTTTTTAAATATTTTGGTACCAGTGTAGGTACCAACATGTTTTTGATAATATTCGGTATGTTTCGATAATTTTCTAAATATTTTGGTACCAGTATCGGTACCAACATTTTTTCGATACTTTTCAATACTTTTCAAAATATTTTGGTACCAGTACCAGTACCAACATTTTTTCAATACTTTTCGGTACTTTTCGATACTTCCCTAAATTATTTTGGTACCAGTGCTAGTACCAAAAATGTTTCGATACTTTTCGGTATGTTTCGATATTTTTCTAAATATTTTGGTACCAGTGCAGGTAACAACATGTTTTCGATACTTTTCAGTACTTTTCGATATTTTTCGAAATATTTTGGTACCGGTAACGGTACCAACATTTTTTCGATACATTTCGATACTTTTCTAAATATTTTGGTACCAGTGCCGGTACCAACATTTTTTTAATACTTTCCAGTACTTTTCGATACTTTTCTAAACATTTTGGTACATGTTTGATACTTTTCGGTACTTTTGATACTTTTCAAAATATGTTGGTACCAGTCCCGATAGCAACATTTTTTTGATACTTTTCAGAACATTTTGATACTTTTCAAAATATTTTGGTACCAGTGCCAGTACCAATATTTTTTCGATACTTTTCAGTACGTTTCGATATTTTTCTAAACATTTTGGTACCGGTGCTGGTAACAACATTTTTTTGATACTTTTCGGTGCTTCTTGATACTTTTCTAAATATTTTGGTACCAGTGCCAGTACCAACATTTTTTCAAAACTTTTAGGTACGTTCGATACTTTTCTAAATATTTTGGTACCAGTACTGGTACCAACATTTTCCGATACTTTTCGATACTTTTCAAAATATTTTGGTACCAGTACCGATACCAACATTTTTTCGATACTTTTCAGAACATTTCGATATTTTTCAAAATATTTTTGTACCAGTGCCAGTACCAACATTTTTTTGATACTTTTCGTTACGTTTCGATACTTTTCTAAACATTTTGGTACCGGTGCCGGTAACAACATTTTTTCGATACTTTTCGGTATGTTTCGATACTTTTCTAAATATTTTGGTACCAGTGCCAGTTCCAACATTTTTTCAAAACTTTTCGGTACGTTCGATACTTTTCTAAATATTTTGGTACCAGTACTGGTACCAATATTTTCCGATACTTTTTGGTACTTTTCGATACTTTTCAAAATATTTTGGTACCAGTACCGATACCAACATTTTTTCGATACTTTTCAGAACATTTTGATATTTTTCAAAATATTTTGGTACCAGTGCCAGTACCAACATTTTTTCAATACTTTTCGGTATGTTTCGATACTTTTCTAAACATTTTGGTACCGGTAACAACATTTTTTCGATACTTTTTGGTACGTTTCGATACTTTTCTAAACATTTTGGTACCGGTGCTGGTAACAACATTTTTTCGATACTTTTCGGTACATTTCGATATTTTAAAAAATATGTTGGTACCAGTGCCAGTACCAACATTTTTTCGATACTTTTCGGTACTTTTTGATACTTTTCTAAATATTTTGGTACCTGTATCGGTACCAACATTTTTTCGATACTTTTCGGTACATTTCGATACTTTAAAAAATATTTTGGTACCAGTGCCAGTACCAACATTTTTTCGATACTTTTCGGTACTTTTCGATACTTTTCAAAATATTTTGGTACCAGTGCCAGTTTTCTCTAAATGTGGCCCCCGAGTCAAAATAATTGCTCAGCCCTGCTCTAGGTCCTCCTTGGTACTTTTCGATACTTTTCAAAATATTCTGGTACCAGTGCCAGTACCGACATTTTTTCGATACTTTTCGGTACTTTTGTAAATATTTTGGCACCAGTGCTGGTACCAACATGTTTTCAAAACTTTTCAGTACTTTTCGATACTTTTCTAAATATTTTGGTACCAGTGCCGGTACCAACATTTTTTCAATTATTTTTGGTACTTTTCGATATATTTCTAAATATTTTGGTACCAACAAAAGTATCAACATTTTTTGATACTTTTCCGTACTTTTTGATACTTTTCTAAATATTTTGGTACCAACAATTTTTCAATACTTTTCGGTACGTTTCGAAAGGTCCTCCTTTAGAAGTGTTAACTAAGCACATTTGAACCTGTGCACATGGGTAGTACTTTTGCGGTGGGGAAAAACGTTGCTCAAAGGCGCCCGGCACACGGACGTACTCTGACGGGACATGGCCTGTTACCCTGACCTGGGACCACCGGCTTACCAGGTGGCGTAGACCGCGAGCTCATAAGCGGAATGATTCAGTAACCCAAGTAGCCAGGTCTCCTGACCAGGACCTAGCCTTAATTCTTTCACCGAGTCCTTTCACACAAGCCGAGCTGTTGGACGGACATAACCCAGACTCCTAATAGAAATACTTTCGCATGCTCCCTGTTGGCTTTTTAGGGAGAGAGTGCTTTCCAAAGCGTATGTAAGGTCGTGTGTGTGTGTGTATGTGTGTGTGTGTGTGCGTGTATGTGTGTGTGTGTGTGTGTGCGATGGGGTTTTCGGTCCAATTGCTTTTATTGCCTCTTTTGTGTCCTGTGATGAAACATCTGTGCGCAAGGCTTGCAGCGGAGAGCAGCGGGTGCACGCTCGTCTCCTGTGTGCTAGGTGCGGCTCAAGCTGTTTACATCTTGAAGCCAGCTTTTTTTTTGTTGTTGTTGTTTGCGACTTCTCTCCGGTTTTTCGAAGACCCCGGACCCGGGGCCCCGGCTTTTAAAAGGGAACGGCGGCCGCTGGAAAGGTGCGACGGCAGGTCAAGCGCGCGCCACGGTCCTGATGGGAGTTGAGGCATGTGCGTGATGATGAATGGCCAGCACCTGCGAGTCTCACGGAAAGCGCGGAGAATGTCTGCGAAATTGGCAAGAGGGAGAACTCACCTGCTACAAAGGCAAAAGAGCAATAAAAAACACATCCTCTCTCTGGAAACTTCTTATGAGTTCCATCCCTCCCAACACTATCAGCTATCCTAACCATCTGTCCTCCCTTTACACGAGATGTTTGTCTTACTAATGTGGAGCATCTTTGGAGACCTCATTCCAGGAGTTGCCGTGGCCTCTTATTACTTTTATTCTTTTTCTACGGCTAAACTTGTTCGGGGTCACGGGGGAAACTGAAGCCTATACCAGCTGACTTTCGGACCAGTCGCCAGTTAATCACGGGAGGCATACCAGGACCTAGGCTTTAAAGGCCTACTGAAACCTACTACTACCGACCACGCAGTCTGATAGTTTATATATCAATGATGAAATATTAACATTGCAACACATGCCAATACGGCATTTTTAGTTTACTAGATTTCAATTTTAACTTTCCCGGTAAGTGTCCTGTTGAAAATGACGCGTGCTTGTGACGTTCTTGGTTGGAGCAAAAAGTCGCCTGCTTTAATCGCATAATTACACAGTATTCCGGACATCTGTGTTGCTAAATCTTTTGCAATTTCTTCAATTAATAATGGAGACGTCAAAGAAGAATGCTGTTGGTGGAAAGCGGTGTATTGCTTTAGCAACCAAAACACAACCGCTGTTTCTTTGTTTGTCGTGTAGCTTTAATATGGAAAAGAGCGGTCAAGCGAACATGTTTCTCTACCATATGTCAACCGGCAGGTTTCCATAACAAAATGGTGGTAATAAGTCGGCTCTTACCGGAGACATGAGCGGAGCTTGCGTCCTCCTGCAGCTGTCAGAGGCAGCTGCAACTTTCTTGGCTCCTCCATGGCTTCCATCAGAGACACTGGCATTCACCACACCCTTCGGACTTTCAGGTATAACTTTATAGTCTCACTAAAACCCTATGTGGAGGGGCGTGGTCGACGCGTCCCCTGCGGGCGGGGCATGTGCAGGAGCCGGCTGTGAAGCGATGACAGGTGAGGAGATTTCTTAGCAGGAACGAGTCATTTAATCACCTGTCTCTTTATCAGGAGGGCTGGAGGCAGTGAGAGGGGGTCGAAAAGACCAAGCGAGACCCGGAGAGTCCCGACAGAGAGACTGGCGAGCGCAGGCTGCAAAGCATCTGGGGGGTCTTATATTGTTGTACGTGGAAAAGAAGGAAAAAGAAAATAAAACAGTGTCAAGCCAGAGTGGTGATTCCGAGTGGTCCTGAAGAGACCGGGCAGGAAGAACTTCACACACTAGTAACACAATAAGCAGATAAGGGATTTTCCAGAATTATCCTAGTAAATTTGTCTAATAACATCAGAATCGCTCTGCCGCCTATATTTTATTTGTATTTTTTTTTTAATCGTCCTTCACTCTTACTTTCCTCATCCACGAATATTTCATCCTCGCTCAAATTAATGGGGAAATCGTCGCAACATTTTTTCGATAATGTTCGGTAATTTTCTGTTGCGATCCGCTGCTCGTATCTAGACATATTAGTTATTTTTCCTTTCTGGTATCACTCTTCGTCAAGTGACTGTTTATTTCCTGTTTAGCCTGTCACCATGGTAACTCATCAGTCCACCTGCCAATCCCGGTCCACACACACCTGTTTTGTCTAATCACCCTCCTATTTAAGACAGCCTCTTTGTTCATTTTTTCCTGGGTTCATAAATTGCTCTCATGCAACAAGTGACGACTGCTACTTTTTCTACGTTTATTCTCGCTAGCTCTCACGCTATGCCACTTGATTATTCCAGTTTTCATACTGATGATTTGTTTTCTCGTTTGTGCTTTCATGCCAAGTTTAGTTTTCTGTTTGTATTTCCTAGTTTTCATACGAGCGTTTTTGGTTTGCCTTTTTATTAGCTCCAGCATTTCTGTTCAGAGCTCTCTTTTTGTTTAAATATTTTAAGATCCTACCTTTTGTTGTGTTCACGTCAACGCATCCTCGAGGGAATCGAACCCGGCATCACAATGCCCACCAGTCCTCACAGTATGAACCCAGCAAGAGATTCCTTCGCGATTGACAGCTGGAAAGAGAAAGCCTTTGATATAGGCACGTGGAAAAAGCTCCGAGCACGGGAGGCGGAGATTCGTCATTACGGTGATGTGCCTTCCGAGTCCGCTCGCGCTGCCCGCTGCAGTGACGCTTTCACTCCACGACTCTCTTTCAGCGAACACAGCAAGCTTCAACCCATCCAGGATACTCCTCACAAGCCTGGTAATCCCTTTAGTTTCATGTCCAAACTTTTTTTCGACCGCCATGTCTCTTTCACAGACGGCAGCGGTGACGTCATGTCGGCAACGCCTTCCGGTGACGTCACCGAACATTTTTTTTTGGAATATAATTCGCAGCCTTTTTCTAAAGATATTGACTTTAATTTTCTGGACAATATTGATAAAGATTTACATAAGGACGTTTTTTCCAGAGGCAAGTTTAGTTCTCCATTTTCACCTACTTTTTCATCTCAGTCACTATGTCCTCAAGCCCAGCCCAAATCTTTGGGTTTTTCTCCTTTTTCTAAGGGTAATTCTAGTGGGGAGGAATCTGCCCTCCTCCTAACCTCCCGCCGCCCACCCTTAAAGACCTCTTCACACGTTAAGGAATGCGTCTGGCATCCGCTGTTTAAAGGGGAGGCTCAGGTTGGCAACTGTGCTACAGAGGTAGCACAGTTGCAACCTGCTAAGCCACAAACTTCAACGCGTCATCCTCCACCTTTGTTCCATCCATGTCTTAGTCGCTGTCCTAGTCCATGTAGTTCTGTCCCTAGCCTGGTTCTCGCACCAGAGATGGACTCTAAACTGGTTCTCACACCGGTTTCAGACTTTCACCTGGTTCTCACACCAGCACCTGCTCCTAGGCTGGAGCCCACTCCAGCACCAGCTCTATTACTGGAGTCCGCTCCAGCACCAGCTCCAAAGCTGGATCCCATTCCAACACCTGCGTCGGCAACGGGGCTGGAGCCCACACCATCAGCCACGACGGCGATGACTAAGCCTGCCTTCACGACGCCGCCTTCTTCGGCTGCAGCACCCACACCTGCGAATGCAGTGACAACGACTGTGCCTCCAGCCTCCACGTTGGCGACGACTACGCCTGCCTCCACGATGGCGACCACTACGTCTGTTCCCAAGACGATTATGCCTACTTCTACGCCTGTTCCCATGACGACTGCGGCTTCCACGCCTCTAACGATGACGACTGCGGCTTCCACGCCTCCAACGATGACGGCTCCGGTTTTCACGCCGCCGAGGACGCTTTCTTCGCCTGCTGCACTCGGGCCTTCTTCGGCTGCAGCACCCGCACCCTTGTCTGCTACGTCCAAGCCTGCTATGACTATGGTGCTGAAGCGTCATCCTGCTAGGCGGCCACTGATGTGGATTTTTCGAGGTCGCCCGCCAAGACTTTTTCGGCAGCGGCGTTCGACCCGACGCCGCCACATGACTTGTCCTCGGTGGATTCGGGGACACGCGACTTGGCGACCCTCCACCGTGGCCGCCCTCCGCCCTCCCTTCGTTTGTGGACTTTTTGTGTTTGGGGAGGGGGTTCAAGTTTTTTGTTTTTCTCTTCTTTTTGAGACATCTGGTATCTGTCTTTTGTTGGGGGGAATACTGTTGCGATCCGCTGCTCGTATCTAGACATATTAGTTATTTTTCCTTTCTGGTATCACTCTTCGTCAAGTGACTGTTTATTTCCTGTTTAGCCTGTCACCATGGTAACTCATCAGTCCACCTGCCAATCCCGGTCCACACACACCTGTTTTGTCTAATCACCCTCCTATTTAAGACAGCCTCTTTGTTCATTTTTTCCTGGGTTCATAAATTGCTCTCATGCAACAAGTGACGACTGCTACTTTTTCTACGTTTATTCTCGCTAGCTCTCACGCTATGCCACTTGATTATTCCAGTTTTCATACTGATGATTTGTTTTCTCGTTTGTGCTTTCATGCCAAGTTTAGTTTTCTGTTTGTATTTCCTAGTTTTCATACGAGCGTTTTTGGTTTGCCTTTTTATTAGCTCCAGCATTTCTGTTCAGAGCTCTCTTTTTGTTTAAATATTTTAAGATCCTACCTTTTGTTGTGTTCACGTCAACGCATCCTCGAGGGAATCGAACCCGGCATCACAATGCCCACCAGTCCTCACATTTTCGATACTTTTCTAAATATTTTGTGTAATATCAGGTACTATTTACTGGCAGTACTAACATGTTTTAGATACTTTTCACTACTTTTCGATACTTTTGCAAATATTTTGGTACCAGTGGCGCTACCAACATTTTTCAATACTTTTCGGTACTTTTGCATACTTTTCTAAATATTTTGGCACCAGTACCGGTACCAACATTATTTTGCTACTTTTCAGTACTTTTCTATACTTTTCAAAATATTTTGGTACCAGTGCCAGTACCCACATGTTTTTGATAACTTTCATTACTTTTCGATACTTTTCAAAATATTTTGTTACCAACATTTTTCGAATACTTTTCGGTACTTTTCGATACATTTCAAAATATTTTGGTACCAGTGCCAGTACCCACATGTTTTTGATAACTTTCATTACTTTTCGATACTTTTCTAAATATTTTGTTACCGACATTTTTCGAATACTTTTCGGTACTTTTCGATACTTTTCAAAATATTTTGGTACCAGTACCAACATTATTTTGCTACTTTTTGTTACTTTTCGATACTTTTCAAAATATTTTGGTACCAGTGCCAGTACCAACATGTTTTTGATCATTTTCATTACTTTTCGATACTTTTCTAAATATTTTGGTACCAACATTTTTTCAATACTTTTCGGTACTTTTCGATACTTTTCTAAATATTTTGGTACCAGTACCGGTAGCAACATTTGTTCAATACTTTTCGGTACTTTTCAATACTTTTCTAAATATTTTGGTACCAGTACCAGAACCAACATCTTTTTGCTACTTTTTGGTACTTTTCGATACTTTACAAAATAATCTGGTACCAGTGCCAGTACCAACATGTTTTTGATCATTTTCATTACTTTTCGATACTTTTCTAAATATTTTGGTACCAACATTTTTTCAATACTTTTCGGTACTTTTTGATGCTTTTCTAAATATTTTGGTATCAGCACCGGTACCAACATTATTTTGCTACTTTTCGATACTTTTGTAAATATTTTGATACCAGTACCGGTAGCAACATTTGTTCAATACTTTTCAGTACATTTCAATACTTTTCTAAATATTTTGGTACCAGTGCCGGTACCAACATTGTTTTTCTACTTTTTGATACTTTTAGATACTTTTCAAAATATTTTGGTACCAGTGCCAGTACCAACATGTTTTTGATAATTTTCATTACTCTTCGATACTTTTCTAAATATTTTGGTACCAACATTTTTTCAATACTTTTCGGTACTTTTCGAAACTTTTCTAAATATTTTGTTACCAGCACCGGTACCATTATTATTTTGCTACTTTTCCATACTTTTCTAAATATTTTGATACCAGTACCGGTTGCAACATTTGTTCAATACTTTTCGGTACTTTTCGATACTTTTCTAAATATTTTGGTACCAGTACCAACATTATTTTGCTACTTTTTGGTACTTTTCGATACTTTTCAAAATATTTTGGTACCAGTGCCAGTACCAACATGTTTTTGATAATTTTCATTACTTTTTGATACTTTTCTAAATATTTTGGTACCAACATTTTTTCAATACTTTTCGGTACTTTTTGATGCTTTTCTAAATATTTTGGTATCAGCACCGGTACCAACATTATTTTGCTACTTTTCGATACTTTTCCAAATATTTTGATACCGGTACGGGTAGCAACATTTGTTCAAGACTTTTCGGTACTTTTCAAAATATTTTGGTACCAGTGCCATTAACAACATGTTTTTGATAATTTTCATTACTCTTCGATACTTTTCTAAATATTTTGGTACCAACATTTTTTCAATACTTTTCAGTACTTTTCGATACTTTTCTAAATATTTTGGTACCAGCACCGGTACCAACACTATTTTGCTACTTTTCGATACTTTTCTAAATATTTTGATACCAGTACCCGTAGCAACATTTGTTCAATACGTTTCGGTACTTTTCGATACTTTTCTAAATATTTTGGTACCAGTGCCGGTACCAACATTTTTTCGATACTTTTCGATACATTTCTAAATATTTTGGTACCAGTGCAGATACCAACATTTTTTCGATACTTTTCCGTACTTTTCGATACTTTTCTAGATATTTTGGTACAAGTGCCGGTACCAACATTTGTTTGCAACTTTTCGCTACATTTCGATACTTTTTTAATTAAAGTATACCACAAAAATTTGCATTATTGGCTTTATTTTAACAAAAAATATTAGGGTACATTAAACATTTGTTTCCAATTGTATACTAGACAACTTCTCTTTTAGTAGTAAGTAAACAAACAACGGCTCTTAATTAGTCTGCTGACATATGCAGTAACATATTGTGTCATTTATCATTGTAGTATTTGTAGACCTTCTGCTCCTTTCCACATTTAATATTAGATTCTAGTTTTGGCGAACATTCTTTGATTCCAATGATGCCTTTGATAACTGAAGTTATGGCTGACATTTATTTCCAAGTTTAATCATTCTGTTCATGTTTATAATTGTTTTTTTACATCTGTGGAGCAGCTAACGGTGGACTCCAATTGGCTGTTTGATGGACTTGATAAATGTTCACAGCTGATCACTGTGATCGACCTGAAATCATCATTATCACAATCATCGATCGCGATCAAATATATGCCCAGCCCTACACTCACATTTACTCCTATTGACTATTTAGAGCTCCTGGCCCAGGTAGGCATTTTATTTGTAAAAAAAAAAAAAAAAAAAAAAAAAAAAAAACGAGCACTTGGCCTGCTATTTAAAAAGAAAGGACAAATTTTAAAAAGAAAGGACCCTCAAAATAACCTTAAATTCACCTTTCAAGTGACCACAGTGGTCTTAATAGTATGTTTTGTGCAGTACTAAATTGATTGATTGATTGATTGAGAAGTTTATGAGCATCCAAAAGAATTGAATCCATGTAATGCATTAAAAAGGCAGATGGATGGCACAAAAAGCCAAAAGACTTGTTTCCATTGTGGTCCATTAAATAACTTGGGGAGAACCCTTTGTTTGTACGTGAGGAACTGAGACTATATAAAGAACATGTTTATTATGGGGCCCACCATTGACATCATACTTCTTAGAATGGAGAATATAATGTGTGTGTGGGTGTGTGTGTGTGTTTGTGTGTATATATATATATATATATATATATATATATATATATATATATATATATATATATATATATATATATATATATATATATGTATATATAAACATGAACTAAGGGTATACATGTATCTATGTATATGTATATGTATATATATATATATATATATATATATATATATATATATATATATATGTGTATATATATACATATATATATATATATATATATATATATATATACACATATATATATACATATACATAAACTAAGGGTATACATATATATACACCCTTAGTTTATGTATGTATACATACATATATATATATATATATATATATATATATATATACACACATTATATATGTGTATATACACATGTATATACATATATATACAATATATACACATATATATATGTATATTTATATATATATACAAACATTTTATATGTATACAGTATACATATATGAATACATATATATAAATATACCCCAAAAAAAATATATATATATACATCCATATATATAAACACACATTATATATATATATATATATATATATATATATAAATATACAAACCTCGTTTCCCTATGATTTGGGAAATTGTGTTAGATGTAAATATAAACGGAATACAATGATTTGCAAATCATTTTCAACCCATATTCAGTTGAATATGCTACAAAGACAACATATTTGATGTTCAAACTGGTAATCGTTTATTTGGGTTTTTTGCAAATAATCATTAACTTTAGAATTTGATGCCAGCAACACGTGACAAAAGAAGTTGGGAAATGTGGCAATAAATACTGATAAAGTTGAGGAATGCTCATTTAAACACTTATTTGGAACATACCACAGGTGTGCAGGCTAATTGGGAACAGGTGGGTGCCATGATTGGGTGTAAAAGCAGCTTCCATGAAATGCTAAGTAATTTACAAACAAGGATGGGGCGAGGGATTTGGGGATTTTATAATGCACGGCCCGTAAAATCAGCAAAAAATTCAAAGAATCTGGTGAAATCACTGCACGTAAGCGATGATATTAGGGACTTGTGATCCCTCAGGCGGTACAGCATCAAAAACAGACATCAGTGTGTAAAGAATATCACCACATGGGCTCAGGAACACTTTATAAAACCACTCTCAGTAACTACAGTGGGTTGCTACATCTGCAAGTGCAAGTTAAAACTATACAATGCAAAGCCCAACCCATTTATCAACAATATCCTGAAATGCCGCCGGCTTGGCTGGGCCCGAGCTCATCTAAGATGGACTGATGCAAAGTGGAAAGGTGTTCTTTGGTCTGACAAGTGTACATTTCAAATCTTTTTTGGAAACTGTGGACGTGGTGTCCTCCGGAACAAAGAGTTAAATAACCATTCGGATTGTTATAGGTGCAAACTTCAAAAGCCAACATCTGTGATGGTATGGGGGTGTATTAGTGCCCAAGGCATGGGTAACTTACACATCTGTGAAGGCACCATTAATGCTGAAAGGTCCATACAGGTTTTGGAGCACTATATTTTGTCATCCAAGCAACGTTATCATGGACGCCCCTGCTTATTTCAGCAAGGCAAGTGTTACAACAGCGTGGGTTCGTAAAAAAAAGAGTGCGGGTACTTTCCTGGCCCGCCTGCAGTCCAGACATGTCTCCCATCGAAAATGTGTGGCGCATTATGAAGCGTAAAATACAACAGCGGAGACCCCGGACTGTTGAACGACTGAAGCTCTACATAAAACAAGAATGGGAAAGAATTCCACTTTCAAAGCTTCAACAATTAGTTTCCTCAAATCCCAAACGTTTATTGAGTGTTGTTAAAAGAAAAGGTGATGTAACACAGTGGTGAACATGCCCTTTCCCAACTACTTTGGCACGTGTTGCAGCCATGAAATTCTAAGTTAATTATTATTTGCAAAAAAATATATAAAGTTTATGAGTTTGAACATCAAATATGTTGTCTTTGTAGCATATTCAACTGAATATGGGTTGAAAAGGATTTGCAAATCATTGTATTGTGTTTATATTTACATCTAACACAATTTCCCAACTCATATGGAAACGGTGTTTGGATAAATAGTGGGATTTCTAACTTTCAAAGCTTTAACAATTAGTTTCCTCAGTTCCCAAACGTTTATTGAGTGTTGTTCAAAGAAAAGGTGATGCAACACAGTGGTGAACATGCCCTTTCCCAATTACTTTGGCACGTGTTGCAGCCATGAAATTCTTAGTTAATTATTATTTGCAAAAAAAGTTTATGAGTTTGAACATCAAATATCTTGTCTTTGTAGTGTATTCAATTGAATATGGGTTGAAAAGGATTTGCAAATCATTGTATTCCGTTTATATTTACATCTAACACAATTTCTCAACTCATATGGAAACGGGGTTTGTATAAATAGTGGAATTTCTAACAATTAGGAAGGCGTGTGTCATTTTTTTTCCTCCCAGAGAAGCCCTATTAAAACAAAAATTTATTTTTATTTTCATACATTTTTGAAAAGCTCCAGGGAGCCCCTAACGCACCGCTAAAGAGCCACAAGCGGCTTTAGAGCCGCAGGTTGCAGAGCCCTGTTCTATATAGACTTTAAAAACAAGGTAAAAAAAAAAAAAAAAAAGGTAGCGACGAGTGGTAAAGTTGGAATAGCAAGACTGGTTGCCATAATTCCTGTGTGGTCTGCAAGGGTACGGCAACACTATTGGGACAAACTCCCCCAGATGTTTGTCCTCCTCGGGACCTAAACCAAGGAGATGCTCTCTGTGCTTGTCGGCCATGTTGGACGCAGAACCAGTTGAGGCAGACGAAGGTAGAGCGTGAGATGGTGAAGAAAGCACACGAAAAAGACAGAGAGTAAGAGAGAGAGAGAGAGAGAAAGGTCAAGGATTGTTTTACAAACAGAATTCCTTAAATTAATCACCTTGTTTGAACAGCTGGTCCACTCAAGACAGGTCGTAACGGGATCCCTACATGGAAGTGCGGATTACAGACACGGATTCTGGGGAAAAATATTAGCTGTCAAATGTTGCGGCCGAGACGTGCGGGGAGAAGGCCCCCGCTTCCTGGTGCTGAGAGAGCCGCAGTCAAGGCGGGGGGTTTGTTAACATGGCTCCCTCAGGACCTGGCCTGCGAAGAAGGCAACATTGCGGCCGGGTGGACCCGGAGCCACGGGGGCCAAGGGGGGCGGGAGGATGGATGGATGGGGGTGGTGTCCCTCAGTCTGGGAAAGGGGTTCAGGCCCGTCCGTGCATTAAATTTGAAACTTAGGGAGAACCCTATGTTTATATTTATGAACATTAATAACTGGGATTATTTGAAGGAGATGTTTATTATGGATGTCTCTGTAAGGGCCCATCGTTGACGTCACACTTCCCACGAACGGTTATAGGTTGACTTTGTATATAAAGTACACACCCCGTTTCCATACGAGTTGGGAAATTGTGTTAGATGTAAATACAAACGGAATACATCCATGCATCTTCTTCCGCTTATCCGAGGTCGGGTCATGGGGGCAACAGCCTAAGCAGGGAAGCCCAGACTTCCCTCTCCCCAGCCACTTCGTCCAGCTCTTCCCAGGGGATCCCGAGGCGTTCCCAGGCAAACCGGCAGACATAGTCTCCCCATGTATAGCATTAAACGATTACAGTTGGTACAAAATGCGTCTGTTAGACTTTTGACAAGAACAAGAAAGTTTGATCATTTTACG
Organism: Nerophis ophidion; assembly: GCF_033978795.1. Classification (NCBI taxonomy): domain Eukaryota; kingdom Metazoa; phylum Chordata; class Actinopteri; order Syngnathiformes; family Syngnathidae; genus Nerophis; species Nerophis ophidion. The sequence goes on from NC_084613.1 coordinate 76,678,381, forward strand.
CCTGTACTGGCTCACCTGCACTGGCTTCTTGTGCACTTAAGATGTGACGTTAAGGTTTTACTACTTACGTAAAGCTCCATCCTATCTTGCCGATTGTATTGTATCATATGACCCGGCAAGAAATCTGTGTTCAAAAAACTCCGGCTTATTAGTGATTCCTAAAGCCCAAAAAAAGTCTGCGGCCTATAGGGCGTTTTCCGTTCGGGCTCCAGTACTCTGGAATGCCCTCCCGGTAACAGTTCGAGATGCCACCTCAGTAGAAGCATTAAGTCTCACCTTAAAACTCATTTGTATACTCTAGCCTTTAAATAGACCTCCCTTTTAGACCAGTTGATCTGCCGCTTCTTTTCTTTTTCTCCTCTGTCCCCCCCTCCCTTGTGGAGGGGGTCCGGTCCGATGACCATGGATGAAGTACTGGCTGTCCAGAGTCGAGACTCAGGACGGATCGCTCGTCGGGACCCAGGATGGACCGCTCGCCTGTGTATCGGTTGGGGACATCTCTACGATGCTGATCCGCCTCCGCTTGGGATGGTTTCCTGTGGACGGGACCCTCGCTGCTGTCTTGGATCCGCTTTCAACTGAACTCTCGCGGCTGTGTTGGAGCCACTATGGATTGAACTTTCACAGTATCATGTTAGACCCGCTCGACATCCATTGCTTTCGGTCCCTTAGAGGGGGGGGTCCTCTCCAAGGTTTCTCATAGTCATCATTGTCACTGGCGTCCCACTGGGTGTAAGTTTTCCTTGCCCTTATGTGGGTTCTTCCAAGGATGTCGTAGTCATAGTGGTTTTTACAGTCCTTTGAGACATTTGTGATTTGGGGCTATATAAATAAACATTGATTGAGTGATAGTCTTCCCAACGTGTCCTGGGTCTTCCCCGTGGCCTCCTACCGGTTGGACGTGCCCTAAACACTTCCCTAGGGAGGCGTTCGGGTGGCATCCTGACCAGATGCCCGAACCACCTCATCTGGCTCCTCTCGATGTGGAGGAGCAGCGGCTTTACTTTGAGTTCCTCCCGGATGGCAGAACTTCTCACCCAATCAATGTTTATTCATATAACTCTCAATCACAACCGTCTCAAAGGGCTGCACAAGCCACAACAACATCCTCAGTTCAGATCCCACATAAGGGCAAGGAAAAACTCACAACCCAGTGGGATGTCAATGAGAATGGCTATAAAAAACCTTGGAGAGGACCGCAGATGTGGGTCACCCCCGACCCCTCTAGGGGAAACCGGATGCAATGGACGTCGAGTGGGTCTAACGCAGGGGTCGGGAACCTTTTTGGCTGAGAGAGCCAAAAAGCCAAATATTTTAAAATGTATTTCCGTAAGAGCCATATAATATTTTTTTTACACTGAACAAAATTAAACGCGTGCATTTTTAAGTAAGACCAACATTTCTAGAGTATAATAAGGCTCTTCTTTTTTGTAATAACATTGTTATTTTCGAGCTAACTGTAGAGGGGGCGTGGCCTGCTGGCCTGCAGCGAACTGGGTTGTGCCAGGACCGGCCTCGAAACCAGCGACAGGTGCGTAGACGGCCCACCTGGGCCCTGTTATCTAATCACCTGTCGCTCTGTTATAAGCAGCAGCCAGGAGGAGAGACGGGGTTGGGGATGGAGCCGGAGCGCGAGCGAAAACGAAAGAGAAAAATACAATTGCTGGAAAGCAACTGAGAGACTTATTGAAAAATAAAACAATATTGTAACCCTGAAACCATTAACGCAAATTCTTGAACGGGTGCGGTCGAAAACAGATGGATAGATTAAAAATGCTTACAATGTTTTATATTTTGAACATTAATTTTAACACTGTGATTACAAGTGGAATCATTCATTACTTA